>NW_019943971.1:143720-173134 GCF_002910315.2 Salvelinus sp. IW2-2015 | reverse complement strand
AGTGGAGGTTTGTGTGCGAATACCCATGTGCCGATCCTCTTCATTTCCTGGGCCACATCTGTTCCCTGGGTGATGTCTCAAGGAGAAAAGGAGCGCTGATTGGCTGGCTTATGTTCTAAGGCCTACATGGTCAGAATTCAGGCAGTGTCCATGTTTTTTACTTTGGCTTAAAGGAGCAGCAACACACACACACACACACACACACACACACACACACACACACACACACACACACACACAGAGGTCAAAGCATAGGTGAACTAGTTTGCTCCAAAACAACTTGTTCCCATAACAATCCCTCTCACGATTCTGCTTAGTAAAGCTTTACATTTGGAGGGTTTTGTCATTCTCCTTCATCATACACTTGAAGATCTCACTGACAGAATTTTAAATGTTATAAACACTGACATTTCAAACTCTTATCGAACATAAATGTTTCACTCTGAAATCATGTTGATTTACAAATATGTCTGTTTCACCACATGTAAAAGATGAGGGTAATAACTCAAGACAAAGGAGAGAGTGTGACTTCTACCTCTTGTGTGTGAGAGAGATACGAAACAACTGCTGTGTCAGTAAGTCTCAAATTCCTCATGTTCCTCTCTCATTTCAGTAGGACCAATCAAGGGATTGGAGAAGAAGAAACCTAGGGTYTTGTCCTCCAACACGCTCCACGCTTTCCTGTGCCGTTTTGAGAAGGAGACGAGGASAGAGGACACGAGAAATCTACCATTGCACCCAGAAGCTGAGTTCTGATTCTTTACCCTTCACCCAGAGGTGTGCTTTCGATCACTCCCCCTAATGCATTTAAAAGCATTGGAAAGGTGCAAGCGTGGCAAGTGTGAGTTTCCTTACACCAGTCCATTCTTCTTAAAATCATGACAGGGAGTATAAGCGCACACTTCAGGAGAGGGAGAGGAAACATAGCCACTGTCCCACAGTAGCTGCTGTTCTGTGATCTCCAGTATGAGAGCAGATCAGGAAGTTAGCGTGCCAATGCAGCCTACAGTAACTACACTCTGTTTGGCCCGAGGATTAAGAGACATATTTGCTTATCTTTATATCTTTGTATTTATCTCTCTCCATCTCTCTCTCTCATTGTATTTATCTCTCTCTCTCATTGTATTTATATCTCTCATATTTATCTCTCATTGTATTTCTCTCTCTCATTGTATTTATCTCTCTCTCTCATTGTATCCATCTCTCTCTCTCATTGTATTTATCTCTCTCTCTCATTGTATTTATCTCTCCATCTCTCTCTCATTGTATTTCTCTCCATCTCTCTCATTGTATTTCTATCTCTCATTGTATTTCTCTCACCATCTCTCTCTCATTGTTTTAATCTCTCTCTCTCTCATTGTATTTATCTCTCCATCTTTCTCTTTGTATTTCTCTCTCTCCATCTCTCTCATTGTATTTATCTCTCTCTCATTGTATTTATCTCTCCATCTCTCTCTCATTGTATTTCTCTGCCCATCTCTTCTCATTGTTTTCTCTCATCCCATCTCTCTCTCATTGTTTAATCTCTCTCTCTTCTCATTGGTATTTATCTCTCCCATCTTTCTCTTTGTTATTTCTCTCTCTCCATCCTCTCTCATTGTATTTAAATCAATCAAATCAAATCAAATTTTATTAGTCACATACACATGGTTAGCAAGATGTTAATGCGAGTGTAGCGAAAATGCTTGTGCTTCTAGTTCCGACAATGCAGTAATAACAACAGTATCTAACCTAACAATTCCACACTACTCCTTACACACACACACAAGTGTAAAGGATAAAGATATGTACATAAAGAATATATGAATGAGTGTGGTACAGAACGGCATGGCAGATGCAGTAAGAGTATAGGTACGTATATACATATGAGATTGATACTGTAGGGTATTAAACATAAAGTGGCATAGTTTAAAGTGGCTAGTGGTACACTGATTGCATAAAGATGGCAAGATGCAGTAGATGATATAGAGTACAGTATTATATACATAGAGATGGGTAATGTAGGTATGTAAACATTGTATTAAGTGGCATTGCTTAAAGTGCTAGTGTACATTTTTACATAATTTCCATCAATTCCCATTTTTAAAGTGGCTGGAGTTGAGCAGTATGTATGGCACGGCCGTCTAAATGTTAGTGGTGGCTGTTTAACAGTCTGATGGCTTGAGATAGAAGCTGTTTTTCAGTCTTCTCGGTCCCTGCTTGATGCACCTGTACTGACCTCGCCTTCTGGATGATAGCGGGGTAACAGGCAGTGGCTTGGGTGGTTGTTGTCCTTGATGATCTTTATGGCTTCCTGTGACATCGGTGGTGTAGGTTGTCCTGGAGGGCAGGTAGTTTGCCCCTGTGTGATGCGTTCTGCAGACCTCACTACCCTCTGGAGAGCCCTTACGTTGTGGGCGGAGCAGTTGCCGTACCAGGCGTGATACAGCCCGACAGGATTCTCTCGATTGTGCATCTGTAGAAGTTTGTGAGTGCTTTTGTGCACAAGCCGAATTTTCACTCCTGAGGTGAAGAGGCGCTGCTGCGCCTTCTTCACAACGCTGTCTGTGTGGGTGACAGCAGTTTGTCCGTGATGTGTACACCGAGGAACTTAAAACTTTCCACCTTCTCCACTACTGACCCGTCGATTGGATAGGGGGGTGCTCCCTCTGCTGTTTCCTGAATCCACAATCATCTCCTTTGTTTTGTTGACGTTGAGTATGAGGTTATTTCCTGACACCACACTCCGAGGGCCCTCACCTCCTCCCTGTAGGCCGTGCGCTCGTTGTTGGTGATCAAGCCTACCACTGTAGTGTTCATCCGCAAACTTGATGATTGAGTTGGAGGGCGCATGGCCACGCAGTCGTGGGCTGAACAGGAGATACAGGAGAGGGCTCAGAACGCACCCTTTGTGGGGCCCAGTGTTGAGATCAGCAGGTGGTGGAGATGTGTTACCTACACCTCACCACCTGGCGGGCCCGTCAGGACAGTCAGACCCAGTTGCACAGGCGGGTCGAACCCAGGGTCTCGAGCTATGACAGTTTGGAGGCGGACTATGTGTTAAATTGCTGAGCTGTAATCGAATGAACAGCATCTTAATGGGTATTCCTCTTGTCCAGATGGGTTAGAGTGCCCAGTGTGCAGTGTGGTGCGAATTGCGTCGTCTGTGGACCTATTGTCGGTAAGCAATTGGAGTGGGTCTAGGGTGTCGTAGTGGAGGTGATATGTCCTTGACTAGTCTCTCAAAGCACTTCATGATGACGGAAGTGAGTGCTACGGGCGTTAGTCGTTTAGCTCAGTTACCTTAGCTTTCTTGGGACAGGAACAATGGTGGCCCTCTTGAAGCATGTGGGAACAGCAGACTGGGATAAGGATTGATTGAAATATGTCCGTAAACACACCAGCCAGCTGGTCTGCGCATGCTCTGAGGACGCGGCTGGAATATGCCGTCTGGGCCTGCAGCCTGCGAAGGTTAACACGTTTAAATGTTTTACTCACCTCGGCTGCAGTGAAGGAGAGCCCGCAGTTTTGTATAGGGGGCCGTGTCAGTGGCACTGTATTGTCCTCAAACGCGGGCAAAAAAAGTTGTTTAGCCTGTCTGGGAGCAAGACATCCTGGTCCTCGACGGGGCTGGTTTTCTTTTTGTAATCCGATTGACTGTAGACCCTGCCACATACCTCTTTGTCTGAGCTGTTGAATTTCGACTCGATTTTGTCTCTGTTACTGAGACTTAGCCTGTTTGATTGCCTGCGAGAGAAATAGCTACACTGTTTGTATTCGGTCATGCTTCCGGTCACCTTGCCCTGGTTAAAGCCGATGGTTCGCGCTTTCAGTTTCACGCGAATGCTGCCGTCAATCCACGCGTTTCTGGTTGGGAATCGTTTTTATCGTTGCTGTGGTACGACATCGTCAATAGCACTTCCTAATGAACTCCGCTCACCGAATCAGCATATTCGTCAATATTGTTGTTGGACGCGATGCGGAACATATTCCAATCCGCGTGATCGAAGCAGTCTTGAAGCGTGGATCAGATTGGTCGGACCAGCGTTGAACAGACCTGAGCGGGGAGCTTTTGTTTTGAGTTTTGTTTGTAGGCTGGAATCAACAAAATGGAGTCGTGGTCAGCTTTCGAAAGGGGGCGGGGGAGGCCTTATAAGCGTCGCGGAATTAGTATAACAATGGTTCTAGTGTTTTTCCAGCCCTGGTAGCACAATCGATATGCTGATAGAATTTAGGGAGTTTTGTTTTTAGATTAGCCTTGTTAAAATCCCAGCTACGAGAATGCAGCCTCAGGGTGTGTGGTTTCCAGTTTACAAAGAGTCAGAATAAAGTTCGTTCGAGGCCATCGATGTGTCTGCTTGGGGGGAATGTATACGGCGTGATATGATTGACGAGATTCCCTTGGTACGATAATGCGGTCGACATTTGATTGTGAGGAGTTCTAGCATCAGGTGAACAGAACGACTTGAGTTCTTGTGTGTTTGTTATGATGAATCAACACCACTTCTCGTTAATCATAAGGCATACCCCCCCGCCCCTCTTCTTACCGGAAAGATGGTTTGTTTCTGTCGGCGCGATGCATGAAGGAAACCAGCTGGCTGCACCGACTCCGTTAGCGTCCCTTGAGTTAGCCATGTTTCCGTGAAGCAGAGCACGTTGCAATCCCTGATGTCTCTCTGGAATGCTACCCGTGCTCGGATTCATCAACCTTATTGTCAAGAGACTGGACATTGCGTAAGTATGCTAGGGAGTGGAGCGCATGTGCCCGCTCCGAAGCCTGAACCACGAGACCGCCACGTTTTCCCTTTTTCGGCGTCGCACCAGGGTCGCCGGCTGGATCAGACCATTGTATTGTGTGAAGGCAAAACACTGGATCCGTTTCGGGAAAGTCAATTCCTGGTAGGAACGATGATGAGTTGACGTTAATCGTATATTCAGTAGTTTCCTCCGACTGTATGTAATGAAAACTAAAGATTACCCGGGGTACCGATGTAAGAAATAACACGTAAAAAAAACAAAATACTGCATATTTTCCAAGGAACACGAAGCGAGGCAGCCATCTCTTTTTCGGGCCCGGAAGACAATTACTCTCTCCATCTCTCTCTTTGTATTTATCTCTCTCCATCTCTCTCTATTGTATTTCTCTCTCCACTCTCTCATTGTATTATCTCTCTCCATTCTCTCATTGTATTTATCTCTCCACTTCTCATTGTATTTATCTCTCCATCTTTCTCTTGTATTTCTCTCTCCATCTCTCATTGTATTTATCTCTCTCCATCTTTTCTCATTGTATTTATACTCTCTCCATCTTTCTCATTGTATTTATATCTCTCCATCTTCTCATGTATTTATCTCTCTCCATCTCTCATTGTATTTATCTCTCTCCATCTTCTCATTGTATTTCTCTCTCTCCATCTCTCTCATTGTATGTATCTCTCTCCATCTCTCATTGTATTTATCTCTCCATCTCTCTCATTGTATTTATCTCTCCATCTTTCTCATTGTATTTCTCTCTCTCCATCTCTCTCATTGTATTTATCTCTCTCCATCTCTCATTGTATTATCTCTCCATCTCTCTCATTGTATTTATCTCTCCATCTTTCTCTTGTATTTCTCTCTCCATCTCTCATTGTATTTCTCTCTATTCATCTCTCTCTCATTGTATTTATCTTCAATGTAGGCCTTTTTCTCTCCCTTTCTCAATGCAGGACTACATCCCATTATCTGATACAGAAGCAGTGAAATACCCCCTGAGCAAATGCTACTGTGTTAAGTCACTGTGTGTACCCACTACGCACGCAAAGCCAGGTGTGTGTGGTGTGTGTGTACACTACCCACACTATACCAACATTTGTGACCAGCTGTGTGACCAGCTGCCCATTACCAGGCCTTCCTATTTAGATTATGGAGGGCACACACATTTTAGGGGCAGCAGAAAATCCCATGGAAATCATGAGTCATTGCTATGCGATAGCATTTCAAAAGTAGACTGATATTCTGTTATTTGAGTTAGTTTACATACTGTTGGCCTACCTATATGTGATGCGTGTGTTCCTGTGTGTGTGAGAGTGCAAGAACTATTTCAGCATTATTTACTATACAATACTCAAGAATAGTTCAATCAACCCAACCACAACCACACATCCATTTATTTTCTTAGAGCAGAATATGGGTTGATCATTATGTTTGCAAATTCTTGGCAACGAGAGGTATAAAGTACTGCAATCTACAACATGGATAAGTAATCAAACTGTATGAGAAAGAGAGAAGGCTGAGAATAATTCAAAACTCAATACAGGGTTTGTACTGAGAATCTCCCTGGTGTTTATTCTGTTAGTCACTCTATGTGGAACATTCAGAACACTAATGCATTCTACACAGTAGTGAGACAATATTCCACTGCACTCAGTGCCACCTGAGTGAGTTCCATCGTGTGAGTGTGGTGTTGTGATTGTATGCCATCTCAAGTAGCCCAGGCTGTGACGAATCGCTGAGCTCCCAGTAACACAATCCTAGACCCACCAGGCTATAACACCAGTCTGTCATGTTTTTTACGCTTTCTAATTCTAATGTCCATTTTCCTCTAATGGTTACCATGGTGATATACAAGAGAGCAGGATATGTCGACTGCATGGCTCAAATGACAGTTTCTGCTAACCAGTGCATCCAGAGGTGTAAAGCTACATGGCAGCTGATAGGCTGCGAGGTGAGTGAGTGAGTGAGTGAGTAGTGACGTGAGTGAGTGAATGAGTGAGTGAGGCTATTTAAACCGACATCCCTTCTCTGAGAGGTCCTTGCTGAAGTTGTCCAGCTCTGTGCACCTGGCCATGAGTTTGGCATCACTAACACACTCTGTTGAGGTGGGCCAACGCTCTACCCAGGTATCCTTGCCCAGCATGTATGTGGCACTGAGAGAGAGAGAGAAAGAGAGAGAGAGAAAAATAAGAGAAAATAACCCCTTTAGGCAGATATTAACATGAACTTTATTGCTCTGACTTGCTTTGTCTTGCCAGTACTATAAGTCCATTATAACATGTCGCTGCCTCTCCTCACCTGTTGGTGGAGCTGTCCTTGTACCAGAGGTCAGTTTTTGTACCCATGATGAGGTAGTCTGTACCCTCCTTCAGGTCCAGACCTCCTCTACAGCCAGCATGTGACAGGAAGACCCTAGTGTCACCCACACTGACCTCCTCCTCCACTCCTAGAGAGAGAGAGGGGGGGAGGGAGGGAGGGAGGAGGGGAAGAGAGGGAGGAATGGACAGAGAGGGGGAGAGAGAGTGAGTGAGAGAGAGAAACAGAGTTAACCATGTTTGAACTAACTCAAAATCACATTCTGAAACAATGAGGGTAAGGAGAGATGGGTAGAGGACAGAGAAGCACTAGATGACATAAGATACCATGACATGGGAGGCTTACCTATTTTTATAACCTGTGTGATCTTCATCTCGTATCTGTCGTACTGACTCTGGCTGACACTCAGGACCTTGGCCTTGTACACTGGAGGACAGAAGCGTGAGAAGCGTCAGAGAACAGCAAAATACACTCTACTCAATCAATGATATGATACACTTGACTGTCCCCAAGGAACAATTTGACTAAGACAATTAAAGAATGAAGCGTTAGATTATAGTTTTACCTCTGACGGACAACATTCATTTATAGCTGTACCATATACTGTACATGGTATAGTATTGTCTCAGTGTGACATATTTACAGATCATAATGCCTATAACATGTCTGTAATCTCTATAACATGCCTATGTCTATAATGCCTATAACATGTCTATAATCTCTATAACATGTCTTTAATCTCTATAACATGCCTATGTCTATAATGCCTATAACATGTCTATAATCTCTATAACATGCCTATATGTCTATAATGCCTATAACATGCCTATGTCTATAATGCCTATAACATGTCTATAATCTCTATAACATGCCTATATGTCTATAATGCCTATAACATGTCTTTAATCTCTATAATGCCTATAACATGTCTATAAAATGCCTATAACATGTCTATGCCTATAACATGCCTATAACGCCTATAACATGTCTATAATGCTTATAACATGTATATAGTGCCTATAACATGTCTATAATGAATATAGCATGTCTATAACATGTCTATAATGCTTATAACATGTCAATAACATGTCTATAACATGCATACAATGCCTATAACACGTCTATAACAAATCTATAACATGTCTATAATGCCTATGACATGTCTATAATGTATATAACATGTCTATAACATGTCTATAATGCCTATGACATGTCTATAATGCCTATGACATGTCTATAATGCCTATGACATGTCTATAATGCCTATGACATGTCTATAATGCCTATAACATGTCTATAATGCCTATAACAAGTCTATAATGCCTATAACCTGTCTATAATGCCTATAACATGTCTGTCTATAACATGTCTGTCTATAACATGTCTGTCTATAACATGTCTGTCTATAACATGTCTGCCTATAACATGTCTGCCTATAACATGTCTGTCTATAACATGTCTATAACATGCCTATAATGCCTATAACATGCCTATAACATGTCTGTCTATAACATGCCTATAACATGTGTCTATAACATGCCTATAACATGTCTATAACATGCCTATAACATGTCTATAACATGCCTATAACATGCCTATAACACGTCTATAACATGTCTATAATGCCTATAACATGCCTATAACATGTGTCTATAACATGTCTATAACATGCCTATAACATGCCTATAACATGCCTATAACATGTCTATAACATGTCTATAATGCCTATAACATGCCTATAACATGCCTATAACATGCCTATAATATGCCTATAATGCCTATAACATGTGTATGATATTCTATAGTGAAAACAGATATAGCATACCGTGGTATAATCCTTTACATGCATGGTCCTCTCGTGCTCCATAGGGGACTTGATCGGTTAGGGACTTAGACACACAGCAATCACCTAATAGGAGAGAGACACACATCATTATCACACACACTCATGTATGACACACACACACACAACCACACACAAACACAGATACATACAAACACAGATACACACACACACGCACACACACACAAACACACAAACACTCACCCTGTGTACAGCGACATATATTGTTCCTGCAGATCTGTGTGAGTTCGTCCTTGTCCTCTTTGGGGCTGTAGAAGCGACTGCAGCGGTGGTCTGATAGAGAGAGAGAGACACGCTATGTTGACATTTCTCCACCAGACAGAGAGAAATTATCAACTCCAATGTTTACAATAGCTTCTCTTGTTCGAGGGCATATGAAATAGTCAAAACAAACCATAGTCCTACCTGGTTGTAGTACTCATAGACACCCCCCCCCCCCCCCCCCCCGTATCTACCTGGGTTGTAGTACTCGTAGACAGTGACAGATCTACCTGGGTTGTAGTCCTTGTAGACAGTGACAGTATCTACCTGGGTTGTAGTACTCGTAGAAATGACAGAATCTACCTGGGTTGTAGTACTCGTAGACAGTGACAGTATCTACCTGGGTTGTAATACTCGTAGAAAGTGACAGTATCTACGGGTTGTAGTACTCGTAGACAGTGACAGTACTACCTGGGTGTAGTACTCGTAGACAGTGACAGTATCTACCTGGGTTGTAGTCCTGTAGACAGTGACAGTATCTACCTGGGTTGTATACTTGTAGACAGTGACAGTATCTACCTGGTTTAGTACTCTAGACAGTGACAGTATCTACCTGGGTTGTAGTATTCGTAGACAGTAACAGTATCTACCTGTTGTAGTACTCGTAGACAGTGACCTGGTTAGTAACTCTGGGACAGTGACAGCATCTACTTGGGTTGTAGTCCTTGTAGACATGACAGTATCTACCTGGGTTGTAGTACTCGTAGACTATGACAGAATATCACCTGGGTTGTAGTACTCGTAGACAGTGCCCGTATCTACCTGGGTTGTAGTACTTGTAGACAGTGACAGTATCTACCTGGGTTGAAGTATTCGTAGACAGTAACAGTATCTACCTGGTTGTAGTACTCGTAGACAGTGACAGCATCTACTTGGGTTGTAGTAAATGGTGGACAGTGACAGCATCTACCTGGGTTGTAGTACTCGTAGACAGTGACAGTATCTACCTGGGTTGTCGTCCTCGTAGACGATGACAGCATCTACCTGGGTTGTAGTCCTTGTAGACAGTGACAGTATCTACCTACTGGGTTGTATACTCGTAGACAGTATCTACCTGGTTGTAGTATCAGAAGTATCTACCTGGGTTGTAGTACTTGTAGACAGTAATCTACCTGGGTTGTAGTACTTGTAGACAGTATCTACCTGGGTTGTAGTACTTGTAGACAGTATCTACCTGGGTTGTAGTACTTGTAGACAGTATCTACCTGGGTTGTAGTACTTGTAGACAGTATCTACCTGGGTTGTAGTACTCGTATTAGACAGTATCTACCTGGGTTTAGTATATATAGACAGTATCTACCTGGGTTGTAGGTCTCGTAGACAGTATTTCCTGGGTTGTAGTACTTGTAGACAGTATCTACCTTGGGTTGTAGTACTTGTAGACAGTATCTACCTGGGTGTGTACTTGTAGACAGTATCTACCTGGGTTGTAGTACTTGTAGACAGTATCTTACCTGGGTTGTAGTACTTGTAGACAGTATCTACCTGGTTGTAGTACTCGTAGACAGTGACAGCATCTACTTGGGCTGTAGTAAATTGTGGACAGTGACAGTATTCACCTGGGTTGTAGTACTCGTAGACAGTGACAGTATCTACCTGGGTTGTGCGTCCTCGTAGACAGTGACAGCAGTCTACCTGGGTTGTAGTCCTCGTAGACAGTGACAGTATCTACCTGGGTTGTCGTCCTCGTAGACAGTGACAGTATCTACCTGTTGTAGTCCTTGTAGACAGTGACAGTATCTACCTGGGTGTAGTCCTTGTAGACAGTGACAGTATCTACCTGGGTTGTAGTACTCGTAGACAGTATCTTACCTGGTTGTAGTACTCAGAAAGTATCTACCTGGGTTGTAGTATTGTAGACAGATCTACCTGGGTTGTAGTACTTGTAGACAGTATCTACCTGGGTTGTAGTACTCATAGACAGTATCTACCTGGTGTGTAGGACTCATAGACAGTATCTACCTGGGTTGTAGTCTCGTAGACAGTATCTACCTGGGTTGTAGTACTTGTAGACAGTATCTACCTGGGTTGTAGTACTTGTAGACAGTATCACCTGGGTTGTATACTTGTAGACAGTATCTACCTGGTTGTAGTACTTGTAACAGTTCTACCTGGGTGTATACTTGTAGACAGTATCTACCTGGGTTGTAGTACTGTAGACAATCTACCTGGGTTGTAGTACTCAGACAGTATCTACCTGGGTTGTAGTACTCGTAACAGGATCTACCTGGGTTGTAGTACTCTAGACAGTATCTACCTGGGTTGTTAGTACTCGTAGACAGTATCACCGGTTAGACTGACAGTATCTACCTGGGTTGTCGTTCTCGTAGACAGTATCTACCTGGTTTGTAGTCCTCGTAAATAGTGACAGTATCTACCTGGGTTGTAGTCCTCGTAGACAGTGACAGTATCTACCTGGGTTGTACTACTCGTAGACAGTGACAGTATCTACCTGGGTTGTAGTATTCGTAGACAGTGACAATATCTACCTGGGTTGTCGTCCTCGTAGACGACAGTAGTATCTACCTGGTTGTTTGTCCTCGTAGACAGTGACAGTATCTACCTGGGTTGTAGTCGTTGTAGACAGTGACAGTATCTACCTGGTTGTAGTCCTTGTAGACAGTGGACAGTATCTACCTGGGTTGTATAACTCGTAGACAGTATCTACCTGTGTTGTAGTACTCAGAAAGTATCTACATGGGTTGTAGTACTCAGACAGTATTTACCTGGGTTGTAGTACTCGTAGAAAGTATCTACCTGGGTTGTAGTACTCGTAGAAAGTGACAGTATCTACCTGGGTTGGAGTACTCGTAGACAGTGACAGTATCTACCTGGGTTGTAGTCCTTGTAGACAGTGACAGTATCTACCGGGTTGTCGTTTCGTAGACAGTGACAGTATCTACCTGGGTTGTCGTCCTCGTAGACAGTGACAGTATCTACCTGGGTTGTAGCCTTGTAGACAGTGACAGTATCTACCTGGGTTGTAGTACTCGTAGACAGTATCTACCTGTGTTGTAGTACTCAGAAAGATCTACCTGGGTTGTAGTACTTGTAGACAGTATCTACCTGGGTTGAGTACTCATAGACAGTATCTACCTGGGTTGTAGGTCTCTAGACAGTATCTACCTGGGTTGTAGTACTCAGACAGTATCTACCTGGGTTGTAGTACTTGTAGACAGTATCTACCGGGTTGTAGACTTGTAGACAGTATCTACCTGGGTTGTAGTACTGATAGACAGTATCTACCTGGGTTGTAGTACTGATAGACAGTATCTACCTGGGTTGTAGTACTCGTAGACAGTATCTACCTGGGTTGTAGTACTCGTAGACAGTATCTACCTGGGTTGTAGTACTCGTAGACAGTATCTACCTGGGTTGTAGTACTCGTAGACAGTGACAGTATCTACCTGGGTTGTCGTTCTCGTAGACAGTATCTACCTGGGTTGTCGTCCTCGTAGACAGTGACAGTATCTACCTGGGTTGTAGTCCTCGTAGACAGTGACAGTATCTACCTGGGTTGTAGTCCTCGTAGACAGTGACAGTATCTACCTGGGTTGTGGTACTCGTAGACAGTGACAGTATCTACCTGGGTTGTAGTACTCGTAGACAGTGACAGTATCTACCTGGGTTGTAGTACTCGTAGACAGTGACAGTATCTACCTGGGTTGTAGTATTCGTACACAGTAACAATATCTACCTGGTTGTAGTACTCGTAGACAGTGACAGCATCTACTTGGGTTGTAGTACTCGTAGACAGTGACAGCATCTACTTGGGTTGTAGTACTCATAGACAGTGACAGTATCTACCTGGGTTGAGTACTCGTACACAGTGACAGTATCTACCTGGTGTCGTCCCGTAGACAGTGACAGTATCTACCTGGTTGTAGTCCTCGTAGACAGTGACAGTATCTACCTGGGTTGTCATCCTCGTAGACAGTGACAGTATCTACCTGGGTTGTAGTACTTGTAGACAGTATCTAACCTGGGTTGTAGTACTTGTAGACAGTATCTACCTGGGTTGTAGTACTCGTAGACAGTATCTACCTGGGTGTAGTACTCGTAGACAGTATCTACCTGGGTTGTAGTCTCGTAGACAGTATCTACCTGGGTTGTAGTACTCGTAGACAGTATCTACCTGGTTGTAGGTCTCGTAGACAGTATCTACCTGGGTTGTAGTCTCGTAGACAGTATCTACCTGGGTTGTAGTCTCGTAGACAGTATCTACCTGGGTGTATATCATGACAGTATCTACCTGGTTGTAGTACTTGTAGACAGTATCTACCTGGTTGTAGTACTTGTAGACAGTATCTACCTGGGTTGTAGTACTCGTAGACAGTATCTACCTGGGTTGTAGGTCTCGTAGAAAGTATCTACCTGGGTTGTAGGTCTCGTAGACAGTATCTACCGGGTTGTAGTACTCAGAAAGTATCTACCTGGGTTGTAGTACTTGTAGACAGTATCTACCTGGGTTGGAGTACTTGTAGACAGTATCTACCTGGGTTGTAGTACTCAGACAGTATCTACCTGGGTTGTAGTACTTTTGTAGACAGTATCTACCTGGGTTGTAGTACTTGTAGACAGTATCTATCTGGGTTGTAGTACTTGTAGACAGTATCTATCTAGTTGTAGTATTGTAGACAGTATCTACCTGGGTTAGTTACTCAGACATTATCTACCTGGGTTGTAGTACTCGTAGACAGTATCTACCTGGGTTGTAGTACTCGTAGACAGTATCTACCTGGGTTGTAGTACTCGTAGACAGTATCTACCTGGGTTGTAGTACTCGTAGACAGTATCTACCTGGTTGTAGTACTCGTAGACAGTATCTACCTGGGTTGTAGTACTCGTAGACAGTGACAGTATCTACCTGGGTTGTCGTTCTCGTAGACAGTGACAGTATCTACCTGGGTTGTCGTCTTTGTAGACAGTTGACAGTATCTACCTGGGTTGTAGTCCTCGTAGATAGTGACAGTATCTACCTGGGTTGTAGTACTCGTAGACAGTATCTACCTGGGTTGTAGTACTCGTAGACAGTGACAGTATCTACCTGGGTTGTAGTACTCATAGACAGTGACAGTATCTACCTGGGTTGTAGTATTCGTAGACAGTAACAGTATCTACCTGGGTTGTAGTACTCGTAGACAGTGACAATATCTACCTGGGTTGTAGTACTCATAGACAGTGACAGTATCTTACCTGGGTTGTAGTACTCGTAGGACAGTATCTACCTGGGTTGTAGTAATTGTAGACAGTTATAGTATCTACCTGGGTTGTGTACTCGTAGACAGTGACAGTATCTACCTGGGTTGTAGTACTCGTAGACAGTATCTACCTGGGTTGTAGTACTCGTAGACAGTATCTACCTGGGTTGTAGTACTCGTAGACAGTATCTACCTGGGTTATAGTACTTGTAGACAGTATCTACCTGGGTATACTTGTAGACAGTATCTACCTGGGTTGTAGTACTTGTAGACAGTATCTACCTGGGTTGTAGTACTCGTAGACAGTATCTACCTGGGTTGTAGTACTCGTAGACAGTGACAGTATCTACCTGGGTTGTAGTACTCGCAGACAGTGACAGTATCTACCTGGGTTGTAGTACTCATAGACAGTGACAGTATCTACCTGGGTTGTAGTATTCGTAGACAGTAACAGTATCTACCTGGTTGTACTCGTGGACAGTGACAGTATCTACCTGGGTTTTCGTCTCGTAGATAGTGACAGTATCTATCTGGGTTGTAGTACTCATAGACAGTATCTACCTGGGTTGTAGTACTCGTGAGACAGTGACAGATGAAGGTTGGAGGAGTCCCACTTTGAATGTCTGCTGCAGTCGGAAGATGATGGTCTCAGTCTCCTTGTTGGACACCTGGTAGCACAGGTAGACCACAGGAGAGCACAATGAAGCTACCTCCGGACACTGATCTAAGGCAGTTTGAGTTAATAGTTTGCCTTTCACCTTTAAGATTTGGGGAGGGAAAGCTGATCCAAAATCTGTGCATACAGGCCACAGACAACCTCAACCCAGACAGAGTGAAAAAATTATGACCAGTCAACTTCTAGGGTTGACATGGTAACGCTTGTCTCTCTATGTTCAGGTCATAGAAATAGAATGAGATTCTATTGAGATTATATTTCTATGGTTCCAGTACCTGAACAGGGGAATGATGAAAAGGAAGGAAGTTACCCTTGACACTGATAAAAGTTAGGATTTATAGGAGGATAAGCTGATCCCAGATCTGTTCTGGTACCTTGAAGAGGTGGATGATAGAGGAGCCTCTGTCACTCAGGTTGTCCACTATCTGGAAGTTGTTGATGTAACGGGCACTGAGTTGGTCAGCTGGAGGCAAAACAACAAACACAAAAACATTTCAATATGCACACGGTCACAATAAGCTACATTAAAACACACACAGTCGAAATCAAGTTGGACATTGAGTCAAAGACCAGACATGCAGTTAGACCGCCATCTAGTGGAGACAGATGAACATTACAAAGGATTAAAGGGATAGTTCACTTCAATTACATTTCGGTTTCCTTACCCTGTAAGCAGTCTATGGACAAGGTATGACAGCACTCCATGCTTTGATTTAGTTTCCCTGACACTGTTTCCAAATGCATATGTGGCACAAATCCCCTTTAGCATTTAGCATTTGTGGCGCAAATCTCATTAAAGTAATGGGTCCGATATTAGCATTTTTGGCATCAAGTTCAAATCATCGTAAGTGACTTTGTTGAGCTTCACAATAAGTGTTAGATACTTTCCAATGATTTGGATACGATGTGCAAAACAAATAAAAACATATCGGTCCCATGACTTGAATTGGATTTGTGCTAGACTTGCTAAACGTTAGCATTGGAAACAGTGCCAGGGAATAAAACCAAAGCATGGATTGCTGTCATAACTTGTCCATAGACGGCTGACAGGGTAAGGAACCAAGGTGTAACTTAGTAATTGGGTGAACTATCCCTTTAACGTGGGTTCCAGTACGGCAGTAGTTGTACTGTAACAGTACCATCTCCAGGTCTTCATTCTCTGGGACGAACCCTGTAGGAAGACTGATGTCCAGAACAACCATCCTGACCTCCCTTGGTCCCACAGCCCTGGAGGTTGGAAAGAGAGAGAGAGAGAATAGTAGAATGAAGAGGAAGATAGAATCAAAAAGTAGAGACTCAAGTGTAATCCAATAACAGTAAGTCTCCTCGTGTATTCGGAGAGGGACCAAAGGAGAGTATGAAAAGACAGACTGCCAGGTAGCCTAAATATCAACATAGTACTGTATAATCTCACCTGACGTTAATAGTGATCCTGTAGGACTTCTCTGCATCTGGTGGAGGCTTTTCTGTCAGGGGTTAAAAAACATTGAGTTTAAGATTTGAGACTGGGATTGAGACTAAGATTGAGATTAAGATAGAAAAGCTGGATTAACCTACCACTAGATTCTGCGATGGTCACGTCCAAATCAAAGTTCTTGCAGCTGCTCTTCTCATGCACCTCAGGGAGCTCGTTGTAGTAGGTCACCACCTAGGGCAGAGGTCATTAGACCAGGAAGTGACAACACAAACAAATATGACATCATACATCAATGTGACAAAATGATCATAGACAAACTCTGATATCATGCATTGACTAATGGCCATAGACATGTTTTGTGGTCATACCTCTAGTATACCTTGCCCCTTCCCTTTGGCCTCCACTCTGAATCCCTGGTCTATAGGAGCCTGAGTGAAAACCCCACAGAAGAGAAGAGATGGTGAAAGAGAAACATGATACATCATGGTTACTAAACCTAGACTACATATTTGACATAAGATACAGGTAGGTTGGGAGAGAAGAAATGGTGAAAGAGAGCGAGAATGAGAGAGAGAGGGAGAGAGAACAGCATCCCTCCTACCCTGGAGGAGCGTGCCACGTAGGAGGTCCTGGGGTCGAAGTGGAAGCGCTGGTCGCTGCGGCCCTGGATGCTCAGGTCCACCTGGAGACTCAGGTCATTGGGAGGAGGTTTCTTTATCAGGTACTCAGACAGACCCTGCAGAACAACCATGGTGGGCTGGGGGAGAGAGAGACAGAGAGCGAAAGAGGGGGGAGGGAGAGAGGAAGGGCGAGAGGGGAGGAAGAGAGAGGGGAGAGAGAGACGGGGAGGAGAGGGAAGAGAGAGAGGAAGCAGAGAGATTATTATAAAATATGTACTGGATTGTGTGGAGATCCAAATGGCAACAAACTGGACTGGCTAGTGACAACCTGCAATAACACTGTTGACAAACTCAGCTCACTGACATCATGCAATACTTGTTTCCGGTGATGTCACTCAGTACCTGGGTGGATCCGTAGCCCCCGCCCCTGCGGCGCTGTTCGTTGAGCCACTCGAAAGGTGCGGCGGCTTCAGTCATGTGACTACTCTTCACCAGGGCTAGCAGGGCGTAGCCCGTCGCCTCCAGAGTGAAGAGGCGGTTCTCACTGTCTGGCCAATGGGTACCGTCTGGAGGAGGGGAGAGAGGGAGGGAGGGGAGGGGAGAGGGGGAGAGAATAACAGTGAAGCACAGCAGAGAATAGAGAGGGGGAGAGAGAGAGAAACAGAGACAGACAGACATTTTCCTACCTGGAGAGGCAGCTTTGAGTAGCAGGGTTTTTAAGAACAGTGAAGATGTCTCGTCAACCAGAGACAGAGCGTAGGCAGAGATGGCCAGAGAGTAGGGTCTCTTCAGAATACCATACGTGCTCCTCAGATAGTTGGCAGCATTCTGGATCCCATTCTAATACAATACAATAGAATACAACTTCACTGTCTATCCATTAGTTGGCGGCTTATGAATTCCATTCTTATATGAGCAGAGGGATAAAGAATAAACCTGAAAGCCCCATTTCCCAACACCGACATGCAATATACACCGGTTCTATTAATGGTCAGCCATGGCGCATGCAAACGTAGCGTGATAACAGGTCAGCCAACCAAATCCAAGATTCACCAGGGGAGTCAGGTAAAAAGGCATCTTACTCACAGATGACTAACTTACTTCTAACTGGGGCAGCAGGTAGCCTAGTGGTTAGAGCATTGGGCCAGTAACCGAAAGGTTGCTAGATCGAATCCCCGAGCTGACAAGGTAAAAATCTGTRGTTTTGCCCCTGAACAACCCACTGTTCCTAAGCCGTCGTTGTAAATAAGAATTTGTTCTTAACGGACTTGCCTAGTTAAATACATAAAAATAAATAACTTACTTATCTCCCGTACCAATATAACAGTTTCTGCCGGTTCTGTGACCGGCTTACCTTGATGGTGTGACCAGCTCCTTTGCAGTTGAGTTCTGTATGCTTGGTGGCTTCAGTCATGGCTATCAGGACAAAGGCTGTCAAAGTGGACTGAGACTCTGCACCTTGTACCCCACCCTGGAGAAGAGAGAAGCTGTTATAAGACTTCAGTCCCAGATCTCTCTCTGTCTGTCAGAGTGTGACTGTGTGCGCACATCAGTCCATGTGTGTATTTGTGAGCGTGCTTCTGCATCCACTTTCTTGCATGCCACTCGTGTGGTGTGTGTGGTCTCTTTCTTACTGTCATAGTAGTATGTAGACAGGGTTGTCCTCTCTGAAAGATCCAGTGATCTGCTGTTTGTTGTTGAGCAGGTAGAGGAGAGGACACACACATCCTGTCACTCACTCCTGCCAGTTGAGAGCCATAGAGAACACCTCACCTACATACGCAGTGATCCTATAATGGATAGGGGGAGAAGGGGGGGAGAAAGAGATGGTGGGCAGGGAGAGGGAGAGAGAGGGTGGTGGGGGAAGGGAGAGAGGTGGAGGGAGGAGGGGCGAGAAGGGAGAGGGGGAGGGGAGGGAGGAGAGGGTGGAGGAAAGGGGGAGAGGTCGCGAGACGAGGAAAGAGAAGGTGGAGGGGGAGAGGGAGACGAGAGGAAGACAGAAAAAAGAGAGAGAAAAGGGAAGAGGTAGAGAGAGAGGGTCTGAGGGTTACAAATACAATCCATTGTATTATTTAGATTACTCTGTGATTGATACACATTCTTCTTCTTCTTCTTATGTATTTGAACAATACCATGTGCTTGTGCCTTCATTCCTGTAGGGGGGGTAAGAGTCATCTTTCTTCTTTATACACCAGCTGCTTCTGGTAGCCTTTCTGTATGTAGTTGATGGCCTCCACCCTGCGTTGCACCCCTACAGTCTCCCAGTCGTTGGAGCGGTCCAGGTAGACAGTGGCTATAAGAGGCAGAGGTGATGCTGGCTAGGTTCTGTTCCACACAGCCACCAGGCATACGGATCAAAGAGGCCAGAGAGTCACTGCTGATACTGTTGTCTATGGTGTCAGCCAACAGGTTACCTAGTGGGAGGAGTAGAGTAGAGCAGAAGAATGGAAGGAATTGAATAGGTTATATGTCCACAAAGTTGCTTTGGCTTCACAATGCCCATAACCAACCCAAAGGCTTAGAGGCACCAGCCAGCCACCATTTCTGTCTAATAACGTAACCTTGTTTTCAGTTAGGCCTACCCCTGATGTTGATGAATGTTCTCTGGTTGAGAGTTTGGAACCAGGGAGCCCAGCTCCACTTTGTCCACCTCCACTACCTGCCTCCCATCTGGGGGAAACATAGTAAGAAGACTTAGTAAAGATTGTTTCTAAAGGGAGACATGGTAATGGTACGCATTAGGGTTAGAGATGATGAGTGTCTTAGTCTACTCACCGTTCCCATGGTAATGGTACGCCATTAGGGTTAGAGATGATGAGTGTCTTAGTTCTACTCACCGTTCCCATGGTAATGGTACGCATTAGGGTTAGAGATGATGAGTGTCTTAGTCTACTCACCGTTCCCATGGTAATGGTACGCATTAGGGTTAGAGATGATGAGTGTCTTAGTTCTACTCACCGTTCCCATGGTAATGGTACGCATTAGGGTTAGAGATGATGAGTGTCTTAGTTCCTACTCACCGTTCCATGGTAATGGTACGCATTAGGGTTAGAGATGATGAGTGTCTTAGTTCTACTCACCGTTCCCATGGTAATGGTACGCATTAGGGTTAGAGATGATGAGTGTCTTAGTTCTACTCACCGTTCCCATGGTAATGGTACGCATTAGGGTTAGAGATGATGAGTGTCTTAGTTCTACTCACCGTTCCATGGTAATGGTACGCATTAGGGTTAGAGATGATGAGTGTCTTAGTTCTACTCACCGTTCCCATGGTAATGGTACGCATTAGGGTTAGAGATGATGAGTGTCTTAGTTCTACTCACCGTTCCCATGGTAATGGTACGCATTAGGGTTAGAGATGATGAGGTGTTTAGTTCTACTCCACCGTTCCATGGTAATGGTACGCATTAGGTTAGAGATGATGAGTGTCTTAGTTCTACTCACCGTTCCATGGTAATGGTACGCATTAGGGTTAGAGATGATGAGTGTCTTAGTTCTACTCACCGTTCCCATGGTAATGGTACGCATTAGGGTTAGAGATGATGAGTGTCTTAGTTCTACTCACCGTTCCCATGGTAATGGTACGCATTAGGGTTAGAGATGATGAGTGTCTTAGTTCTACTCACCGTTCCCATGGTAATGGTACGCATTAGGGTTAGAGATGATGAGTGTCTTAGTTCTACTCACCGTTCCCATGGTAATGGTACGCATTAGGGTTAGAGATGATGAGTGTCTTAGTTCTACTCACCGTGACCTCCCTGTGGCAGAAGGATTCAATACAAAACTCTGCACTTTAGTCTTCTGCACTCCTTCCACCTGTTACAGGGTTTTGAAAACAGGTTAGAGATACCGGTCCTCGTATCTTAGGTAAGGACACTGATTCACAGTCGCTATATATCTATATATATCTATATATATTTTTTTATATATATATTTTTTATTAACATCTGAAATAATCACCCACCACCACGCGTAGCGTCTTCTTGACCCCGTCGCTACCCATAAACCCTTTGGCCATGGCAAGGACCTCCAGTAGCATCTCTCCGGCCTTGAGCGGTATGATGGT
The DNA here is from genome assembly GCF_002910315.2 of Salvelinus sp. IW2-2015. Taxonomy (NCBI): domain Eukaryota; kingdom Metazoa; phylum Chordata; class Actinopteri; order Salmoniformes; family Salmonidae; genus Salvelinus; species Salvelinus sp. IW2-2015. The sequence goes on along the minus strand of NW_019943971.1, from coordinate 151,979 downwards.
GTAGGGAACAACCAGGGATGAGCTGCCTTCAACGTCACCTCCTGGGTGTGTTTCTCATTGAACGCCACACTGCACATGTCCTCTGTCTTCAGTAGCACCACCTTAACCTGGGTTGAGTAGAGGAGGAAATGGAGATGGTCAAGACACAAAATGGCTGAGAGGAAGTGAGCAGAACTGGGTGGATTTCTCATTGAACGCCACACWGCACATGTCCTCCGTCTTCAGTAGCACCATTGCTTCTAGGTAAGCTGAAAAGAGGAGGAAACTGGAACGGTTGAGACACAAAATGGCTGACAGGAAGGGATCAGAGGGGAGCTAGCGGGTGGGAGTWGTAGGTAGATAGAGGTTGCCTCGATCTACAGGCTCAGATATTAATTCATCAGCCTGATGGTTACGGTAAGGCTTGAGGACTAAATAGAAGTCATGGGTGAGAGGTCAGAGGTGAGCTTGCCTCCATGTCCTCATCGCCATAGTTATGGAGCACAGCTTTGATCTCCACGTATTCGTTCCTCGCCACTGAGTACGGCAGCTTCAGGTCCACGAAGAAACGCTTCCACGTACGCACATTCCACGGCTCGGCTACGCAGAAACCTGGAATAAAAACAAAATGACTGAAACAAACAAACAAACAACAGCAGGTGGTTGAGGACAYCATGCCTTAGAWTGCTTGAATTGTACAGCAATAYTTTGTATTCCTTATATCGTACCAGTATCCCCACTAGCATACTACCTGGAATCCTCCTGGGAAATGACTGAATATGGGTACAGTGAGAGGAAGCCATTTTAGACCACTGAGAATTAGGTCCAATCCCAAATAGACCCCTTAAATCCTAAGCCYTATGCACATGTGGTGATCTGATTGGATTTGACAGGCGTTAGTGATATGGTAACAGTTCCACCTTGCCCTCTGATTGGTGTTTCACCTTGCCAACAAGTGCATAGGGCGTAGCACTTAGGGACTGGGTCCATGGCTAGCCCAGGGGAAGGGAAGGGTCTACCTGTGACAGGTGAGGAGCTGATGGCTAGTACTCCCCACTGGGTGATAGTGTCTGGGAAGACGGAATCCACATGCAGCGTTGCCAACCTGTAAGGAACAGACCCAAACTAATGAATCCCATTGAGTTGACCTCTTGTAAGCTCAGCTTGTGACATGAGCASAGTAAAACATTATCTTGAAGATAAATATAGAGAGAGACTGGTGGATTGTGATCGATTGATGCCGTTGCCTAATACAATGCTAACAGTGACACTGACGCGCACAGACACAAACACACATAAATATCCCTGGGACAGTACACGATGGTGCAACAGTGTTTATTTTTTTTTGGGGGGGGGGGGGGCTGAAAAAAGGCCAGGCTGTTTCTGATCTGTTAACTCAGCCAGTCTCAATGTGACCTCCAGTCCACTGTGGTGCAACTCTGGGGATTTACAGAGTAGGTAGTTTCATTTCAAAGGGATACTGCGAGATTCTGTCAATTTGCCGTTTTCTACTTCTCCAGAGTCTAATGAACTCGTGGATACCATTTGTGCGTCTCTATGTGCAGTATGAAGGAAGTTATAGGCGGCTACCAGGGCGGCAGGTAGCCTAGTGGTTAGAGCAGGTAGCCTAGTGGTTAGAGCAGGTAGCCTAGTGGTTAGAGAATCATGTATTTTTCTTCTGAATGCTCATGATCTCACTGCTCAAACAATAAAGAACACTAAAATAACACATCCTAGATCTGAATGAATTAACTATTCTTATGAAATACTTTTTCTTTACATAGTTGAATGTGCTGACAATAAAATCACAAAAATTAAATGGAAATCAAATTTAACAACCCTTGGAGGTCTGGATTTGGAGTCACACTCAAATTAAAGTGGAAAACCACACTACAGGCTGATCCAACTTTGATGTAATGTTAAACAAGTCAAAATGAGGCTCAGTAGTGTGTGTGCCCCACGGTGCCTGTATCAAATCAAATCAAATCAAATTTTATTAGTCAAATACACATGGTTAGCAGATGTTAATGCGAGTGTAGCGAAATGCTTGTGCTTCTAGTTCCGACAATGCAGTAATAACCAACAGTAATCTAACCTAACAATTCCACACTACTACCTTACACACACACACAAGTGTAAGGGATAAAGAATATGTACATAAAGATATATGAATGAGTGGTGGTACAGAACGGCATGGCAGATGCAGTAGATGGTATAGAGTACGGATATACATATGAGATGAGTACTGTAGGGTATGTAAACATAAAGTGGCATAGTTTAAAGTGGCTAGTGGTACATGTATTGCATAAAGATGGCAAGATGCAGTAGATGATATAGAGTACAGTATATATACATATAGATGGGTAATGTAGGTATGTAAACATTGTATTAAGTGGCTTGCTTAAAGTGGCTAGTGGTACATTTTTACATAATTTCCATCAATTCCCATTTTAAAGTGGCTGGAGTGAGTCAGTATGTTGGCAGCGGCCGCTAAATGTTAGTGGTGGCTGTTTAACAGTCTGATGGCCTTGAGATAGAAGCTGTTTTTCAGTCTTCGGTCCCTGCTTTGATGCACCTGTACTACCTCGCCTTCTGGATGATAGCGGGGTGAACAGGCAGTGGCTTGTGGTTGTTGTCCTTGATGATCTTTATGGCCTTCCTGTGACATCGGGTGGTGTAGGTGTCCTGGAGGGCAGGTAGTTTGCCCCTGGTGATGCGTTCTGCAGACCTCACTACCCTCTGGAGAGCCTTACGGTTGTGGGCGGAGCAGTTGCCGTACCAGGCGGTGATACAGCCCGACAGGATGCTCTCGATTGTGCATCTGTAGAAGTTTGTGAGTGCTTTTGGTGACAAGCCGAATTTCTTCAGCCTCCTGAGGTTGAAGAGGCGCTGCTGCGCCTTCTTCACAACGCTGTCTGTGTGGGTGACATTCAGTTTGTCTGTGATGTGTACACCGAGGAACTTAAAAACTTTCCACCTTCTCCACTACTGACCGTCGATGTGGATAGGGGGTGCTCCTCTGCTGTTTCCTGAAGTCCACAATCATCCTTTGTTTTGTTGACGTTGAGTATGAGGTTATTTCCTGACACCACACTCCGAGGGCCCTCACTCCTCCCTGATAGGCCGTCTCGTCGTTGTTGGTGATCAAGCCTACCACTGTAGTGTCATCCGCAACTGATGATTGAGTTGGAGGCGTGCATGGCCACGCAGTCGTGGGTGAACAGGGAGTACAGGAGAGGGCTCAGAACGCACCCTGTGGGGCCCAGTGTTGAGATCAGCGGGTGGAGATGTTGTTACCTACCCTCACCACCTGGGGGCGGCCCGTCAGGAAGTCCAGACCCAGTTGCACAGGGCGGGTCGAGACCAGGGTCTCGAGCTTGATGACGAGTTTGGAGGGTACTATGGTGTTAATGCTGAGCTGTAATCGATGAACAGCATTCTCACATGGTATTCCTCTTGTCCAGATGGGTTAGGGCAGTGTGCAGTGTGGTGCGATTGCGTCGTCTGTGGACCTATTGGTCGGTAAGCAAATTGGAGTGGGTCTAGGGTGTCCGTAGGGTGGAGTGATATGGTCCTTGACTAGTCTCTCAAAGCACTTCATGAACGAAGTGAGTGCTACGGGGCGGTAGTGTTTAGCTCAGTTACCTTAGTTTCTTGGGAACAGGAACAATGGGCCCTCTTGAGCTGTGGGAACAGCAGACTGGGATAAGGATTGATTGAATATGTCCGTAAACACACCAGCAGCTGGTCTGCGCATGCTCTGAGGACGCGGTGGAATGCGTCTGGGCCTGCAGCTTGCGAGGGTTAACACGTTTAAATGTTTTACTCACCTCGGCTGCAGTGAAGGAGAGCCCGCAGGTTTGGTAGGGGGCGTGTCAGTGGCACTGTATTGTCCTCAAAGCGGCAAAAAAAGTTGTTTAGCCTGTCTGGGAGCAAGACATCCTGGTCTCGACGGGCTGGTTTCTTTTTGTAATTCGATTGACTGTAGACCTGCCACAACCCTCTTGTGTCTGAGCTGTTGAATTTCGACTCGATTTGTCTCTGTACTGAGACTTAGCCTGTTTGATTGCCTGCGGAGAGAATGCTACACTGTTTGTATTCGGTCATCTTCCGGTCACCTTGCCCTGGTTAATAAGCAGTGGTTCGCGCTTTCAGTTTCACGCGAATGCTGCGTCATCCACGGTTTCTGGTTTGGGAATGTTTTTATCGTTGCTGTGGGTACCGACATCGTCAATGCACTTCCTAATGAACTCGCTCACCGAATCAGCATATTCGTCAATATTGTTGTTGGACGCGATGCGGAACATATTCCAATCCGCGTGATCGAAGCAGTCTTGAAGCGTGGATTCAGATTGGTCGGACCAGCGTTTGACAGACCTGAGCGCGGGAGCTTGTTGTTTGAGTTTTTGTTGTAGGCTGGAATCAACAAAATGGAGTCGTGTGTTAGCTTTTCGAAAGGGGCGGGGGAGGGCCTTATAAGCGTCGCGGAAATTAGTATAACAATGGTCTAGTGTTTTTCCAGCCCTGGTAGCACAATCGATATGCTGATAGAATTTAGGGGTTTGTTTTTAGATTAGCCTTGTTAAATCTCCCAGCTACGATGAATGCAGCCTCAGGGTGTGTGGTTTCCAGTTTTACAAAGAGTCAGATAAAGTTCGTCTCAGGGCCATCGATGTGTCTGCTTGGGGGGAATGTATACGGCTGTGATTATGATTGACGAGATTCCCTTGGTAGATAATGCGTCGACATTTGATTGTGAGGAGTTCTAGATCAGGTGAACAGAACGACTGAGTTCTTGTGTGTTGTATGATGATCACACCATTCTCGTTAATCATAGGCATACCCCCCGCCCCTCTTCTTACCGGAAAGATGTTTTGTTTCTGTCGGCGCGATGCATGAAGAAACCAGCTGGCTGCACCGACTCCGTTAGCGTCCTTGAGTTAGCCATGTTTCCGTGAAGCAGAGCACGTGCAATCCCTGATGTCTCTCTGGAATGCTACCCGTGCTCGGATTTCATCAACCTTATTGTCAAGGAGACTGACATTGGCGAGTAGTATGCTAGGAGTGGAGCGCGAGTGCTCCGTCTCCGAAGCCTGACCACGAGACCGCACGTTTTCCCTTTTCGGCGTCGCCCGGTCGCCGGCTGGGATCAGATCCATTGTATTGTGTGGAAGGCAAAACACTGGATCCGTTTCGGGAAGTCATATCCTGGTAGGAACGATGATGAGTTGACGTTAATCGTATATTCCAGTAGTTCCTCCCGACTGTATGTAATGAAACCTAAGATTTACCCGGGTACCGATGTAAGAAATACACGTAAAAAACAAAATACTGCAATATTTTCCAAGGAACACGAAGCGAGGCAGCCATCTCTTTTCGGCGCCGGAAGTAGTATGACTCCCTACAACGCCTGGGCATCCCTGATGCATGCTCCTGATGCATGTGCTCCTGATGCATGCTCCTGATGAGGTGGGGATGGTCTCCTGAGGGATCTCCTCCCAGACCTGGACTAAAGCATCCGCCAACTCCTGGACAGTCTGTGGTGCAACGTGGCGTTGGTGGATGGAGCGAGACATGATGTCCCAGATGTGCTCAATTGGATTCAGGTCTGGGGAACGGGCGGGCCAGTCCATAGCATCATGCTTCCTCTTGCAGGAATGCTGACAACTCCAGCCACATGAGGTCTAGCATTGTCTTGCATTAGGAGGAACCCAGGGCCAACCGCACCAGCATAATGGTCTCACAAGGGGTCTGAGGATCTCATCTCGGTAACTAATGGAGTCAGGCTACCTCTGGCGAGCCCATGGAGGGCTGTGCGCCCCCAAAGAAATGCCCCCACACCATGACTGACCACCGCCAAACCGTCATGCTGGAGGATGTTGCAGGCAGCAGAACGTTCTCCACGCCGTCTCCAACTGTCACGTCTGTCACATGTGCTCAGTGTGAACCTGCTTTCATCTGTGAAGAGCACAGGGCGCCAGTGGCGAATTTGCCAATCTTGGTGTTCTCTGGCAAATGCCAAACGTCCTGCACGGTGTTGGGCTGTAAGCACAACCCCACCTGTGGACGTCGGGCCCTCATACCACCCTCATGGAGTCTGTTTCTGACCGTTTGAGCAGACACATGCACATTTGTGGCCTGCTGGAGGTCATTTTGCAGGGCTCTGGCAGTGCTCCTTCTGCTCCTTCTTGCACAAAGGCGGAGGTAGCGGTCCTGCTGCTGGGTTGTTGCCCTCCTACGGCCTCCTCCACGTCTCCTGATGTACTGGCCTGTCTCCTGGTAGCCGCTCCATGCTCTGGACACTACGCTGACAGACACAGCAAACCTTCTTGCCACAGCTCGCATTGATGTGCCATCCTGGATGAGCTGCACTACCTGAGCCTTTGTGTGGGTTGTAGACTCCGTCTCATGCTACCACTAGAGTGAAAGCACCGCCAGCATTCAAAAGTGACCAAAACATCACCAAGGAAGCATAGGAACTGAGAAGTGGTCTGTGGTCACCACCTGCAGAAAACTCCTTTATTGGGGTGTCTTGCTAATTGCCTATAATTTCCACCTGTTGTCTATTCCATTTACACAACAGCATGTGAAATTTATTGTCAATCAGTGTTGCTTCCCTAAGTGGACAGTTTGATTTCACAGAAGTTGATTGACTTGGAGTTACATTGTGTTGTTTAAGTGTTCCCTTTATTTTTTTGAGCAGTGTATTTTCCTGCATTGACAGACAGTTGGTGGTCAAAGCACGTCTCTGGAGCCGCCGAGCCTGAAGAGTGTGTGTTAACTTTTACTGCCTACTCACCCCGATCCGGGAGCACCCCCACAGTAAAAAAGCTGACTAGCATAGCCTAGCATAGCGTCACAAGTAAATACTAGCATCTAAATATCATTAAATCACAAGTCCAAGACACCAGATGAAAGATACAGATCTTGTGAATCCAGCCATCATTTCTGATTTTTAAATGTTTTACAGGGAAGACACAATATGTAATCTATCTATCCACTTTTTTTACTCCACCAGTTTTTTACTCCATCAGTAGCTATCACTAATCGACTAAATAAAGATATATATAGCCACTAACCAAGAAACAACTTCATAAGATGACAGTCTGATAACATATTTATGGTATAGCATATGTTTTTTTTAGAAAAATGTGCATTTTCCAGGTATAAATCACAGTTTACCATTGCAGCCACTATCACAAAAACTCACCCAAAGCGACTAGAAATAACTACAGAGAGCAATGTGTATTACCTAATTACTCATCATAAAACATTTCTTAAAAATACACAGCATACAGCAATTGAAAGACACAGATCTTGTGAATCCAGACAATATTTCAGATTTTCTAAGTGTTTTACAGCGAAAACACAATATATCGTTATATTAGCATACACATGAGACTAACATCACCCAGCATTGATTCAAGGCAAAAAGAGCGATAACGTTATCACCACCAAAATATATTAATTTTTTCACTAACCTTCTCAGAATTCTTCAGATGACAGTCCTGTAACATCATATTACACCAATGCATATAGAGTTTGTTCGAAAATGTGCATATTTAGCATCACAAATCGTGGTTATGCAATGTAGTCAGTCAAAACATGGCATGCATTCTGGCCGGCGCCATCTTGGAAAGGCACCTAAGTTTACGATTATTTATCGATTAGATTGACTAAAAAAATACAGGTTGGACAGCTAATGAAAGATGCATTGGTTATTAATGCAACCGCTGATTTAGATTTTTAAAATTAACGTTACTAGACATACAGTGTGCGTTACAGCAGACTGTGCCGCAATAATGGCCGACAAATGCGTTTACATTTTTCCACATAAATACGGAATAAAATCATAAATAGCTCTTACTTTTGGACGAGCTTCCATCAGAATCTTGGCAAGGTGTCCTTTGTCCAAAGAATCGTTGCTTTGTTGTAAAACGTCCTCTTCAACTTCGGAACTAGCAGCTAACAATAGCTACGTGGCACACACATGTCAAATCCTCAAAGCGCAATACTACGAAATTCCGAAAATAGCAATATAGTCGCATAAACTGATATAAATCGGTTTAAAATAACTTCGTTATGATGTTTCTAACACCTATTCTAATTAATCACAGACGGAATATTTAGGTCGATAACGAGAGCTTTTGAGCATGCCATTCTGATGTCCTCTCTTGCGTCTTGACGAGCGTCCAAAAGAACGGACATGTCACTCCATTGCCTTTTATAAAGTCTGAGAAACACGTAGAGACTCCATTCCACTTCTCATTGGTTTGACCT
>NW_019943971.1:132699-143695 GCF_002910315.2 Salvelinus sp. IW2-2015 | reverse complement strand
TCAAACCTGCACACCCAAAAGATTAGTTAGGAGGTTTGAGGTGGTGAGCCCCCAGAGCCAACCAGAGCTGTATCTGTTTATGTTTGGTAGATTTATGTTTGTGTGTTATTTTGATTTTATTTTGTATTATATTGTAATTTATTGTTGGCTCGTATTGTTTATAAATTTTTTTTTTTATTTTTTTTATTTTTTATTTTCTACAAAAAAGCTCCTGTATTGGTTTTTAACTTGTCCGCATAACATCACCAAGAAATAACCATGAAATTGCAGTTTCTTTTCTGTATGCACCACCATGTTGAGACTTTCTGAATTTTCTTTATCAACAGTTCTGAACATGTATTTTTTTTTTGTCTTCATCTTACACGCTCCACAAAATGAAGTTCTTACACCTGCTCACAACCCTCCCCTCAAAACCAAAAAGGGGAGAACGGAAACACTATCTTAAATAAAATAACACACATCCTAAATCTGAATGAATGAACTATTCTTATGAAATACTTTTTTTTCTTACATAGTTGAATGTGCTGACAACAAAATCACACAAAAATTATCAATGGAAATCAAATTATCAACCCATGGAGGTCTGGATTTGGAGTCACACTCAAATTAAAGTGGAAAACCACACTACAGGCTGATCCAACTTTGATGTAATCTCCTTAAAACAAGTCAAATGTAGGCTCAGTCAGTAGTGTGTGTGTGGCCTCCACGTGCCTGTATGACCTCCTCTACTACAACGCCTGGGCATGCTCCTCTGATGAGGTGTGAATGGTCTCCTGAGGGATCTCCTCCCAGACCTGGACTAAAGCATCCGCCAACTCCTGGACAGTCTGTGGTGCAACGTGGCGTTGGTGGATGGAGCGAGACATGATGTCCCAGATGTGCTCAATTGGATTCAGGTCTGGGGAACGGGCGGGCCAGTCCATAGCATCGATGCCTTCCTCTTGCAGGAACTGCTGACACACTCCAGCCACATGAGGTCTAGCATTGTCTTGCATTAGGAGGAACCCAGTGCCAACCGCACCAGCATATGGTCTCACAAGGGGTCTGAGGATCTCATCTCGGTAACTAATGGCAGTCAGGCTACCTTGGCGAGCCCATGGAGGGCTGTGCGGACCCCCAAAGAAATGCCACCCCACACCATGACTGACCCACCGCCAAACCGGTCATGCTGGAGGATGTTGCAGGCAGCAGAACGTTCTCCACGGCGTCTCCAGACTGTCACGTCTGTCACATGTGCTCAGTGTGAACCTGCTTTCATCTGTGAAGGCACAGGGCGCCAGTGGCGAATTTGCCAATCTTGGTGTTCTCTGGCAAATGCCAAACGTCCTGCACGGTGTGGCTGTAAGCACAACCCCCACCTGTGGAAGTCGGCCCCATACCACCCTCATGGAGTCTGTTTTCTGACCGTTTGAGCAGACACATGCACATTTGTGGCCTGCTGGAGGTCATTTTGCAGGGCTCTGGCAGTGCTCCTTCTGCTCCTTCTTGCACAAAGGCGGAGGTAGTGGTCCTGCTGCTGGGTTGTTGCCCTCCTACGGCCTCCTCCACCTCCTGATGTACTGGCCTGTCTCCTGGTAGCGCCTCCATGCTCTGGACACTACGCTGACAGACACAGCAAACCTTCTTGCCACAGCTCGCATTGATGTGCCATCCTGGATGAGCTGCACTACCTGAGCCACTTGTGTGGGTTGTTAGACTCCGTCTCATGCTACCACTAGAGTGAAAGCACCGCCAGCATTCAAAAGTGACCAAAACATCAGCCAGGAAGCATAGGAACTGAGAAGTGGTCTGTGTCAGTCACACCTGCAGAACCACTCCTTTATTGGGGTGTCTTGCTAATTGCCTATAATTTCCACCTGTTGTCTATTCCATTTACACAACAGCATGTGAAAGTATTGTCAATCAGTGTTGCTGGCTAAGTGGACAGTTTGATTTCACAGAAGTGTGATTGACTTGGAGTTACATTGTGTTGTTTAAGTTCCCTTTATTTTTTTGAGCAGTGTATTTTCCTGCATTGACAGACAGGTTGTGGTCAAAGCACGTCTCTGGAGCCGCCGAGCCTGAAGAGGTGTGTTAACCCTGCTGTTGGGTTCATTGCGGCCAGCATTAGCAGGTCAAACAAACGACTAAAATGAATGAATCATGAGTCTCGAGGTCAGTCAAAAGAGTCGTTCAAAAATAATGAATTGTTCGCAAACTGCACATCACTAGTCAGCACCGTAACCAGCTTCGCCAGGCCAAATATCCACACTCCTTTCATACACATGAATATCTGATCCCTATTGAAACCGGGGTTCCTACTTTACTCGTAAAATTACTGTCCATTACTTTCACTACAAAGTTTGAGGATATTTTTTTAGTGGCTCAGCAGGATTTCCTTGATTTGCTGGTAGGAACTATTGTGGGAAATTGCTTGAAATTTGTATATGCTAACGATTAGTAAGGGGAGACTGGGGTAAGCTTGTCGTTTTATGGACCTGTTTGGATTAGTGATAACTTTTGTCCTCAGCATTTATCACCGTTCTGAATGTCTAAAGAATGTCCTTCTGAATCTGAACACAGAAATACTGGACATTTTCAATTCTTATGGTGGATTTACATTTTTCTGGTCTCGGTCTTGGACCCCTCGCCCCCCTCCCGGTCTTAGTCTTGGACCCCTCGCCCCCCTCCCGGTCTTAGTCTTGGACCCTCGCCCCTCACCGGTCTTAGTCTTGGACCCCTCGCCCCCTCCCGGTCTTAGTCTTGGACCCCTCGCCCCCCTCCCGGTCTTAGTCTTGGACCCCCCCCTCCGGTCTTAGTCTTGGACCCCTCGCCCCCCTCGCCGGTCTTAGTCTTGGACCCCTCGCCCCCTCCCGGTCTTAGTCTTGGACCCCTCGCCCCCCTCCCGGTCTTAGTCTTGGACCCCTCCCCCCTCCCGGTCTTAGTCTTGGACCCTCGCACCCCTCCCGGTCTTGCTTGGACCCTCGCCCCTCCCGGTCTTAGTCTTGGACCCCTCGCCCCCTCCCGGTCTTAGTCTTGGACCCCTCGCCCCCCTCCCGGTCTTAGTCTTGGACCCCTCGCCCCCCTCCCGGTCTTAGTCTTGGACCCCTCGCCCCCCTCCCGGTCTTAGTCTTGGACCCCTCGCCCCCTCCCGGTCTTAGTCTTGGACCCCTCGCCCCCCCTCCCGTCTTGGTCTTGAATCGTCTCGCTTTAGGTGGTCTTGGTCTTGACTCGGTCTCGCTTTAGGTGGTCTTGAAAACAACACTGTAGGTCTGTTAATTAAGTTGAGTTGAGTCTGTTGAGTCTAATTATTTTCTAACCAGATCTAACTTCCGTCCAAGTGGCCCCTGTATGTTACAGCAGAGAACTGAGCTCAAAATGATTGATTGCTCAATTAATCCAGCAATCAATCGATTCATCCACCCATCCATCAAACAGAGTTGAAACATATTTATTTTTTGGCATCAGGTGAAGAAATATTGATCCAGTCTACAATGAGACAGGCATCCAAACGTGTTATGGAAGGACAGAGAGTGTCTCTTGCTGAGGAAGAGGAGGAGGAGGAAGAGGAGGATGACTTTATGGAGGAGAGTGAGGTGACAGTAAGGTCTAAGTTCTATGAGTCATGGCTGTGGAGCGACCTGACGCTGCCCAGTGTGCCTGAGGACAGCAGAGACGGGTGAGTGAATGTGTGTGTTCTGTCCTCTCACCCCCTTATAGAAAGGACAGCAGTTTCCCTGCTCATAGGCTAAGACTTGGTTTAAATGTACGTACCACATGACCTGTCCAGGGAAAACTCTTTCTATGAGGGGATGACCAATTTAGTGATCCCAGTCGAAAGGGGAAAGGCCAAGCCACACCCCTCTCACCCTTAAAGGGATACTGCAAGTTCTGGCATTAAGCTAGTGTACCTGTAGACTTACAGTCATTGCACTAACGTTAGTTATCATTGGCTTGCTAAACTACCTATTTATTAGTATTTATTTATTTTACCTTTATTTAACTAGGCAAGTCAGTTAAGAACAAATTCTTATTTTCAATGACGGCCTAGGAACAGTGGGTTAACTGCCTTGTGTCAGCTCGGGGATTGATCTGGCAGCTTCGGTTACTAGTCCAACGCTCTAACCACTAGGCTACCTGCTCTAACCACTAGGCTACCTGCTCTCTAACCACTAGGCTACCTGCTCTAACCACTAGGCTACCTGCTCTAACACACTAGGCTACCTGCTCTAACCACTAGGCTACCTGCTCTAAACCACTAGGCTACCTGTCTAACCACTAGGCTACCTGCTCTAACCACTAGGCTACCTGCTCTAACACACTAGAGCTACCTGCTCTAACACTAGGCTACCTGCTCTAACACTAGGGCTACCTTGCTCTAAACACTAGGCTACATGCCTTCTAACCACTAGGCTACCTGATCTAACCACTAGGCCTACCTGCTCTAACCACTAGGCTACCTAAGAACTGATAATGAATCACATGGTGCAAGAAAGACTGCAATTCATTGGTTATTGAATGTTATGGACACAGCTTTGTAGAATCAATACACACACAGCCTCTGCTCAACCAACTCAAACTCAATAACTAATCTTTTGGGTGCTGCAGTTTGCAAACGACTGCGCTTATCACCCTCATGGTAGTCAAGCAATGAATTCCGCCAAGAGTCGTTCACAATCTAGTCTGGGACGGCCACAACTAGACCTCGTCTCAAATGTATCAAGAAATAATCTCATTTGTATGCCTAGCAATCAACAAATATACATTGTTTAAAGCACACGTTTACAAGTCTGTCACAAATGTCAGCTCCAATAAGCCCCCTTTGGTGAATGAAATGGGGCAGCAAGTAGCCTAGCAGTTAAGAGCATTGGGCCAGTAACCAAAAGGTTACCTGTTTGAATCCCCAAGCCGACCAGGTGAAACTAACGTGGCTATCATAAAGAACTACAAATGATCTGGACAAGACTGACGAATCGAGGCAAAGGTAAGAATCTCTGGATTAGCTAAATGTAGTAATTAATAAATTGATAATGTTAGCAAAGGTGTCAGCTAGAGATGACTTGCAGGGATTTGTAGTTTTGCATGACATGTYTACTTTGATGCTAATTAGCTGTAAAGTAAATAGAGCCGAATATATTGATAAAAGTCMCCTTGTCCGAGAGAGATKTACATGGTTATCARAACGTCATGCCAGGGTAAGCCTACACAAAACACAGCCCTTATTTTAAGTGTTTCTAAAATCCCCTGTGGGAAAAATGAATGGTGGAAAAACGATTGGCACCATTTCCGTTTGACAGCTAGGTTTTATGGGTATTATGACACCTCCACTGTGAAGCTCTAACAGCGACGCAAATGAACACAATTAGTAGAAAGATTTGTCATTTTTGACTGAATGAGTCGTAAAGATCAGAGTCAGTAAAAAGAGTGGAACTTCCCACCACGAGCGCTAACTGCTGACAATGATTCCTGTTTTACTCCGCTGGTTTCAGCTGGTCTCGGGGAGAAATGATGAGTCCTCATTGTTTCTGAGTAAAAATGKACCTGACACTGAGACAAGACTGATACACTCACTATGCATCTCGAGACCGGATTCGAGTACTACAACACTGCTGCCACAAACACCTAACAATTCATTAACCAGCTAGTCCACCATCATCAATGTTACCTCTTGAAATCCCAAAATCTGCAAAGTTTCTGCTATGTAGCTTGGTAAAAATGGGTCTGTCCAGGGTCAGCCTGAGTAGAGCTGTGGTGGTAGGGGGTATGGTGGTGGTAGGGGGTATGGTGGTGGTAGRGGGTAGTCTGGTGTCAAACTCCTCTCCCCTGTACTTGGAGCAGCAGTACCTGAAAGTGCCAAACAGTTTAGTTCAGTGCACTTCAGCTCAACAACTCAATTCAACTCAACTCAGCTCAAYTSAACTCAGCTCAGTACCTGAAGGCCTTGATGCATTCCCATCCCTCAGTGATGTAGAGGGAGCGCCGGGTGCAGGAGTAAGRCATGGGGATCTCTCTCAGGCCATCCTTACAACACTGACGCAACAGCTTCTCTCTGTAGTGGTTCTCTGAAGGGAGAGAGCTCAGAACCATCAATCTATCAATCAATCGATCGATCCACCTATCCGTCAATAAATCAGTCCCCCACTCAATCAATGAATCATTCCATACATCAACCAAAAATTAACATAGCACTGTTTCTGTCACTGACCCAGTTGAGTTCTGCGTTGCAACATCTCAGCAGAGCGCCTCCTTCTGGACCTCCCTGGGCACTGCATGCCTGCAGAAGAGATGGAAGGGAGGGGAGGGAAACACAGGAATGGCAAACAACRAAATTAAACTGTTCTACAAATCAAGAAACACAGATGTCTATACAAGCCCACTGGTCTGTCTTACTCAAAATTATGATTGGGCRACTCTGGAATGTTTTGCTTTTACTAATCTTCCCTGCAAGCTCACAGTAAACAAACAGAACATAGCAAACATGGCGTTTGGATGCCTGCAAAGGCTATGTTACCTTAATTTAACTAGGCAAGTCAGTTAAGAACAAATTCTTATTTACAATGACGGCCTACAAAAAGCCTCCAGTGGGAGCGGGGGCTAAAATTAAAGTAAATAAAAATATAGGACAAAACACACATCACGACAAGAGAGACAACATAACACTACATAAAGAGAGACAACATAACACTACATAAAGAGAGACAACATAACACTACATAAAGAGAGACAACAACCATTAGAGGAGTCAGTCAGTCAGTCAGTCAGTCCGTCAGTCCGTCAGTCCGTCAGTCCGTCCGTGTGCTACCTTGTCTAGAAGAGGTGGCTCCACCAGTGTTGGAGTAAAACAGTAGTCCAGCGTCAGTGAAGACACCCATGCTGTTGCTGCCCCCACCGTGGGTACAGCCTATGTCCCCCCCCTCCACCACCTGCCAGATCTGACGGGGGCACAGAGGAGTCAGAGGAGAGGAGTCAGAGGAGAGGAGTCAGAGGAGTCAGATGAGAGGAGTCAGAGGAGAGGGGTCAGAGGAGAGGGGTCAGAGGAGAGGGGTCAGAGGAGATAGGTCAGAGGAGATGGGTCAGAGGAGAGGGGTCAGAGGAGAAGGGTCAGAGGAGAGGGGTCAGAGGAGAGGGGTCAGAGGAGAGGGGTCAGAGGAGAGGGGTCAGAGGAGAGGGGTCAGAGGTGTGTTATCCAGATGGTAGCTTCAGATGATTGGCTGATCGACTGACCCCTCCACTGTCCCCATTACTCTCCTATCTGTGTCTCTGTCTATTGATTTCCACAGACCCACACAGTCTCCCTCACCTTCCTCTGTGTGAGCCTCTGTCTGTTGAGCAGGAACACAGCGTTGTCCACCACCACCAGACTGACCATGGCTCCTGGGTCTCCTCTCACCTGGAAGTTGAACCCTYTCCCTGGGTGGTAATACTCTGRGGGCCTGGAGCCAGCTGGACCAACACTCAACTGGGGAGGGGGGGGAGAGAGAGACAATGATATTTGAAATGTCTTTATTCATTTGGAACTTCTGTGAGTGTAATGTTTACTGTTAATTTGTATTGTTTATTTCACTTTTGTTTGTTATCTACTTCACTTGCTTTGGCAATGTTAACAAATGTTTCCCATGAACGAAGACGAAAGACGGCACAGTACGAATCAATCAAGCATAGAAAGAATGAATATGTTCAACAATATCTACAAATACACACTAAAAGATTACACCAAACAAAAGCATACTTTTTAATACCAATAGAAATATATAAAAAGATGTCAAAAGGCTGACAGTACCAAAATTAAAAGAGAAATGTTAAAAATCAATAAAATAATGTTAAACGGCAAAAACACAAACAGAAGGACTAAAGAAACTATAAAATAAAAAAAAAAACACAAAAGTACTTAAAAAAAAAATAATAAAAAAACTATAAGCCATGGGTCTACTCTCAATATCAATAATATGAAATCGTACTATAAAAAAAACCAAAAGAAAAAAATGGAAAAGTTGATAAACCTACAACAGGATTAATACAATAGTTCTAGAGTAAGAAGCGCATTATAGGAATAAAAATTTAGGAAATACTTGTAAATACAATGTCACACACAGTTGCTAGGTTATACTAATGGAAGTTGAATCACGCTTCCTCTCTATATTCACTCAGACCCTTAGAGTGAAATGGAATAATCTCTGGGGGCCTGGAGCCAGCTGGACCAACACTCAACTGGAGAGGGGGGGGAGAGAGAGACAATGATATTTGAAATGTCTTTATTCATTTGGAACTTCTGTGAGTGTAATGTTTACTGTTAATTGTATTGTTTATTTCACTTTTGTTTTTATCTTCTTACTTGCTTTGGCAATGTTAACAATGTTTCCCATGACAATAAGCCCCTTGAATTGAAATGAGAGAAAGAAGTGGAACATGAGAAGCTGGTAGTTGAACCCTTTCCCTGGGTGGTAGTACTCTGGGGCCTGGAGCCAGCTGGGGGGGAGAGGGGGGGGGGTTGTTTTGGTCTAACACGACATAGGTCTGTCATCACCATAACGTAACACATCAGGTCCTTCCAAAAACTGTACTGAAGGATATAAGGAGAGAGGACAAAGAAATATGACTTTGTCCAAACATGACAGTTTGCGTTCGTCTGTACAATCAACACTAATCAGTGATTATGTCAACGCAGGAGGAAAGGTATCAAGGAAGGAATTAAGGTTGTATTTGACATGAAACATATCCTGGGTTGTCCAGTCCACTCACCGCCCCAACACAGGCATCCTCCACATCCCACCAACAAGAATCAGCCACCACTCCGAAGTCCCCGCCCACGGCAGCATGTAGAATGCCACAACGCGAAATGAGGGCATCATCTCCCGTGAGTAAATGGTCAAAAATAAATTGGTATAGTCCTGACGAATCTAGTCTCTTGAACGATGATTTTGCCCTTTGCAACACCTGTAGGAGGAGTTTGAGGCACACTTCTTTTTTCAAAAAATAAAAATTATTAAAAATTTAAAAAAAATGATATTATATTAAAATAAAAATACAAAGATATAAGAAATTATTAAAAAAAATATATTTAACTAATAAATAAGTAATTAAAAATAAAGTAAGATAAGTTTAATTAACAATTAACAATTAAAAATAAATTAATAACAAAAAAAAATAAAAAAAAAAATTAAATAAAAAATTAAAAATAAAAAATATAATAAAAATAAATATTAAAAGGTAACAATATTGATAAATAAAATAAAATAAAAAAAAAAAAATAAAATAAAAAAAAAAAAAATAATAAAATTAAAAAAAAAAAAAAAAGTAAAAAAAAAAAATATAATTATTAAAAATAATAATAAATAATTAACAGTAAAAATTTTTATAATAAAAAATAAAATAATAAAATTATAAATAAAAAATAAAAAAAAACAAAAAGAAAATTAAAAAAAAAAAATAAAAAAAATAAAAAAAAAAACAAAAAAAAATAAAATAAAACTAAATAAAAAAAAAAATAAAAACATAAATTAACAACACAACACACTTAAAAATAAAACAATAAATAAAAAAAGAAATAAAAAAAAAATAAAAAAAAAAAATTATTTATACAAATAAGAAAAAATAAAAAAATATAAAATTATATAAAAAATAAGAATAAATACAAAAAAATAAGAAAAAAAAATATAGTATAAAAAAAATAAAAGAAATAAAAGAAAAATAAAATATTAAAAAAATAAAAAATAAATAAATCAAAATAAAAATAAAAAAAGAATAAATATAATAATTAAAGAAAAAACTAAAAAAATATAGAAATAAGAAGAATAAAAATAAAACAATATAAATAAATAAAATAAAAAAATTATAAAATAAAATAATATAAAAGAAAAAAAAATTCAATATAAAATAAAATAAATAAAAAAAAAAATCAAAAAAACAGTAAATAAAATATAAAAACAAATAATAAAAAAAAAACAAAAAATAACAAAAAAAAGAAAAAATGAAAAAAGATAAAATATAATGATAAAAAAAAATAAAAAAAAAATAAAAATTAAAAAACAAAAAATAAAAAAAAAGAAAAGAAATATAATTAAAAAACAAAAGAACTAAAAAAGAATTGAGTCAACAATCGAAAGAACGAGTTAGGTCATTGTTCTAGAACTTTCACGAACCCTTCTAGTCATCAATTGGCAACAAATAAGATGATAATTATGACCCACTTGAATTCAAACAAAACCTGATAGGAAAGGAGTATATTATGAGAAACAACAAACTTCATTTTTTCACAAAATATTGCCT
Source organism: Salvelinus sp. IW2-2015 (assembly GCF_002910315.2). Taxonomy (NCBI): domain Eukaryota; kingdom Metazoa; phylum Chordata; class Actinopteri; order Salmoniformes; family Salmonidae; genus Salvelinus; species Salvelinus sp. IW2-2015. The sequence goes on along the minus strand of NW_019943971.1, from coordinate 133,450 downwards.
TTGGAATAAAAATGGAAGACAAGTGTACATTTTGAAAGAAGAGCTACAACTATAGAATACTGTGGAAGCTATATATGTGGTCAAATATGGTAGAAAATATAAATATACAGGGTAACTTGAAAAGACTTGATTTTGGATTGTCAAAAATCTGGACATTACAGTTTGCACTCACCAGCTGTTCAATTGAATGTATGCTACTCCATTGTACTATATCCACTCACCAGGTATGTGAGGTGAGTGATGAGTTCCCTGTGGCCTTGCGGCAGCGTTGATGTGTAGACTGAGGCCAAGGCTCTGCCCCAGAGAGACTGTGGTGGTCCCAGTGGAGATATACAGGTAGTTCTGTCTCTGTTTGTCAAAGGGTGTGTAGGGGTGAAGGGTCATCTGCTGTCTGGCCTGCTGCTCTGGCTGTAGGCCCGTCTGTTTGGTCTCAGCCTGTGTGTTTGGATTTAAGACACACACATGAAAACCAAGACACACAAGTACACGACTAATACGCAAAACCAGCATACAACAAAGATAACAAACACACGTATACACATAAATAGAATATAAAAAAAGAGCCACAACAAACAACAAAACAGGTTAACACCACACAATACATGCACACACCACAGGTACAACACATACATGGCACACACCAACAGATAACAATTAATAAAAAAAAGCACACAACACAAGGTAAACACATACATGGCCACACACACAGGTACAGCACATACATGGCCACGACACAACCAGGTTTACACAC
>NW_019943971.1:79870-129795 GCF_002910315.2 Salvelinus sp. IW2-2015 | reverse complement strand
TCCCCATGACAATAAAGCCCCTTGAATTGAAATGAGAGGAAAGATAGTGGAACATGAGAAGCTGGTAGTTGAACCCTTTCCCTGGGTGGTAGTACTCTGGGGGCCTGGAGCCAGCTGGGGGGGAGAGGGGGGGGGTTGTTTTGGATCTAACACGACATAGGTCTGTCATCACCATAACGTAACCAATCAGGTCCTTCCAAACCAACTGTACTGAAGGATATAGGAGAGAGGACAAAGAAAATATGACTTTGTCCAAACATGACAGTTTGCGTTCGTCTGTACAATCAACACTAATCAGTGATTATGTCAACGCAGAGGGAAGGTATCAAGGAAGGAATTAAGGTTGTATTTGAACATGAAACATATCCTGGGTTGTCCAGTCCACTCACCGCCCCAACACAGGCATCCTCCACATCCACCCACACAGAATCAGCCACCACCTCCGAAGTCCCCGCCCACGGCAGCATGTAGAATGCCACAACGCGAAATGAGGGCATCATCTCCGTGGTAATGGTCAACAGAACGTTGGTCATGTCCTGACCTCCGACCTCTAGTCTCTTGGCAACGATGATTTTGCCCTTGTTCAACACCTGTAGGAGGAGTTTGAGACACACTTCATTTTTTCACAAAAATATTGCCTTTGGGGACAGACAAAGGTACATTTTGAAGACAGAGCTACAACTATGTAAACGTGGAAGCTATATATGGTACCAACATATGGTAGAAAATATAAATATACAGGGGTAACTTGAAAAGACTTGATTTTGGATTGTCAAAATCTGGACCATTACAGTTTGCACTCACCAGCTGTTCAATTGAATTGTATGCTACTCCTTGTACTATATCCACTCACCAGGTATGTGACACACATACATGGCCACAAACACAGGTACACACACGTACACACAAACATGGCCACACACACGTACACACATACATGGCCACAAACACACGTACACATGGCCACACACACACACAGGTACACACACAGGTACACACACAGGTACACAGAAACAGACAGGCAAAGTTTTGCTTATGAACACTAAGAACCGATAGTTGTTATAACTGCTTAGGACATTACTGAGGGTGGATATAGCTGGTTRTACTTGATTAYAAGCACCATTAGCTCTACTGAGTGTGATTATAGAAGGTTGTAGCTGGTTATAAGCCCTGTTAGGGGTACTTACAGTGATGGTCTGCGGGTGTATCTCAGTAAGCATGTTATAAGCACCATTAGCTTTAGTGAGGGTGGTTATAGGCAGTTATAACAGGTTACACCCCTGTTAGGGGGTACTTACAGTGATGGTCTGCGGTGTATCTCAGTAAGCATGTTATAAGCACCATTACTTTAGTGAGGGTGGTTATAGCAGGTTATAACAGGTTATAAGCCTGTTAGGGGTATTAGTATGATCTGCGGGTGTATCTCAGTAAGCATGTTATAAAGCACCATTAGCTTTAGTGAGGGTGGTTATAGCAGGATTAACAGGTTATAAGCCCTGTTGGGGTACTTACAGTGATGATCTGCGGGTGTATCTCAGTAAGCATGTTATAAGCCCCATTAGCTTTAGTGAGGGTGGTTATAGCAGGATATAACAGGTTATAAGCCCTGTTAGGGGTACTTACAGTGAGATCTGCGGGTGTATCTCAGTAAGCATGTTATAAGCACCATTAGCTTTAGTGAGGGTGGTTATAGCAGGATATACAGGTTATAAGCCCTGTTAGGGGTACTTACAGTGATGATTGCGGGTGTATCTCAGTAAGCATGTTATAAGCACCATTAGCTTTAGTGAGGGTGGTTATAGCAGGTTATAACAGGTTATACAGCCCTGTTAGGGTACTTAGTGATGGTCTGCGGGTGTATCTCAGTAAGCATGTTATAGCACCATTAGCTTTAGTGAGGGTGGTTATAGCAGGTTATAACAGGTTATAAGCCCTGTTAGCGGTACTCACAGTGATGATCTGAGGGCCTAGCTCAGCAGGCATGTTGATGGCGGTCCTGATGGTGCCAAGGTGGCTGGTGATTGGGTTGGCCAGGAGGCTCACCTGGACTGGGACGTTATGAGCCGGGGAACATCCTGGAAAACTCAACCTGGATCTGAAGAACACCGTTAGAACCCGTTAGAAGGTAACCTGATCCACCATCCTGACCACTGCGCTCTCGTTTCTTTTAACAGAATGTAAGCTTGTGAGATGAGGATGGTAGAACGAGGCTAGTTAGAGATATAACACTTTAGACTTGGATCTGAACCACATTCTCTTATCACAGAATTATATTATTATATTGCATCTCTATGGCTCTTATCTCCAACGACTCATATTATCATTCAAATAAGGTTGATCCTTCTGTCTATAAAGCGTTGATGTTGTGACATTACCATAACGTCGAAGGGCAGCCAGGCTTGTAGTACTTTGGTGTGTCTATGAAGGAGAGGACGTACGGGGACTCCACTATCTTAATACCAGACCTTCTCTGCCTCCACCAGGTCACTGCCTAATGAGGAGTAGAAAGATACAAGACTGTGTTTAGCCCGCTGAGTCAAAGTTGGCATTAGCTTGGGGAGCTAACACAAGTCTTTAGGTCTCAAGCAAGGTTTTAATCAATCCTACAATAGTTTGATCGACTGGGTTCTAACCTAGGCATTAGCTTGGGAAGCTAACGTGAGTCATCAGGTTTTGGATAGCCTGCATCTGACCTTCTTCATTCAAAGGTCCATTGTAATTTAATTCAACTCAACTTAATTCAATAAAACTTTATTGACTTACCTGATTTGGTCAGCACTGAGGCCTTGACGTAAATAGAGCTTCCAACCAGGGAGCGGAGGTCGGGGTAGGCCTTCCTGATCTCCGCCATGGTCAATGTAGCGGTGCCTTGCTGCAGCTGAAATGAAGGAAGGAAAATGGCGGTTGTTGTATGTTTACACTTTACGCTGAATTGATCTCCCTTTGATGTGTGAGGTGTGTATGACTTTAAGTTGCGGAAAGTCTAGCACTTCTAAATGTAGTGTACTACCAGTACTCACATTGGTGACCTGCTTGACCGATGGTAACCTCCTCTTCTCCTTGTTCACCTCACCCCAAACATCACGTAGGCCGTTCCCTGGACATCTTCGCCATACAGGTATCTGTGACCATAGAAATACAATGACTAGAATGGTCTCACCATACAGGTAGATGAGACCATAGAAATACAATCACTAGAACGTCCTCACCATACAGGTAGCTGTGACCTAGAAATACAATTACTAGAACGGCCTCACCATACAGGTAGCTGTGACCATAGAAATACAATTACTAGAACGGCCTCACCATACAGGTAGCTGTGACCATAGAAATAGAATGACTAGAACGGCCTCACCACAGACAGACCTGTTACCATAGAGTAGAAATTAGAGGAACGAATTCCATTCAAGTAACAGTCATTCTAGATGGGTGAGTTATTTTGTGACATTATTCATTACTAAACTATTATGTTTAATGCCGCTTTCACGTTTGTCGGGAAACGACGACTTGCTTACTGATCTCGTGTGTAGAACGATAATACCGCGTTTCCCACTGGGAAGCATCAGAATACAATAGGAAGCTCTCCGCAAATAACTTAAGTTCATTTTAACTCTGAGGTGCCGACGAATTCATGAAATGTCATGAACCCGGCATAGAAACTTGTCTGAAGGGACCTACATAAGGGTTTCATAAGCCATACATACACATTAATAAGCAATACAGTAGGTCTACATTATGTTACTAACCTGGCTGTGATCTCCACCACCAGCTCAGTATCATCCAGACTGAGGAAGGGTTTCTTGGGAGTCAGTGTGACATTGAAAGCAGGCAGCACTGCAAAAGAGCATCGTGTTAGTTCCCCAAGCTTGCCCAGGCTTTAGTAAACGAGTATCATATGGAGAGGGAACCACGTTGAAATGACATACAGGCACGCACACATATTACAAAGCTCTTCCACCTACCGTATTTCTTCACCTCAAACTCACTACTGAATTTGTTCGGTTGCCAGTTGTTCAAATTTTGCAATGATCTCCACGTTCCCTCACTATGACAGACACACACAAACACGTATTAGCATTAGTAAATGGCAGTAGGATAGTGGTAACACTTTGTATGGACATCCTCTTCATACAGTATTCCAAGCATATTTTATACGGCTTATGAGTTATAACTGCTCATAATGACTACATTCATAGAGCATTATGACCAGGCGGCATAATGATTTATAAAGCAAAGTGTTACATATTTGAAAACCAGGCTAGAATCCTCATACCAGGCTAGAATCCTCTACCAGGCTAGAATCCTCATACCAGAACTAGAATCCTCATACCAGGCTAGAATCCTCATACCAGGCTAGAAACCTCATACCAGGCTAGAATCCTCATACCAGGCTAGAATCCTCATACCAGACTAGAATCCTCATACCAGGCTAGAATCCTCATAACCAGACTAGAATCCTCATACCAGGCTAGAATCCTCATACCAGGCTAGAAACCTCATACCAGGCTAGAAACCTCATACCAGGCTAGAAACCTCATACCAGGCTAGAAACCCTCATACCAGGCTAGAATCCTCATACCAGGCTAGAATCCATACAGGCTAGAATCCATGATGTTCTTGACTTACTTGACTATGTCAGGTAGAACGTGAGTATCAGCAAAGATTCCATTCTTGGCTCTGGTCCTGGAGATCTGTTTCACTACGACGCCGTCTGAATTCTGACACACACACACACACACCTTAAATCGCACATTTCTAAAACATAATGAAGTGTTACTTTATATCATTTAAGACATGTAGGCTAATCGGCATGTGATGAACTTTTAGCTACCTGGAATTCAATGGTGATGGAGCTGTTGAGGCCTGGAAGGTGAGGTTAGACACAAAGGCCCTGCATAGTACTGCAGAGAGTGAGAGCAGGGGGAGATCAGACAGACAAATAAAGAGAGAGACGCTTTTCATCGTTCACATGAACCTAACATGTCATTGGGAACACTTCCTTTTTCCCTCTCCCCCATCCCCCTCACCAGTGTCTCCAGGTTTGTAGAGGGGCTTGTCTGTCTGGATGAGATGTATCCAGAGTGGAAGGAGACCATGACAACCTGTTCAGCTACGTGGTAGCCCCCAAACTCTGCTTTCACATTCACATACTGGTTCCTGGAGGACTCCTCGTTCCCCTTGTCCAGATGCTCTGAAGGGAGCTGGGAGGGGAAGAATAAGTCTTTTATAAGCAGATATTAGCCTTTAGAATGTCTTGGGGGTTCAGGAAAAGTGGCAGTTGTTTATTCTGGATCATTAAGACACTATAATAAGGCATTATAAGGGGACATACATACTCATGACAAGTCTGAATCACCTGTATGGTCTACTCTTGAGGGTGAGGTGTATTGAACTGAATCTAATGGAATCACCTGTATGGTCTTGAGGGTGTGCTGAATTGAACTGAATCACCTTTATGATCTTGAGGGTGTAGTGAACTGAATCACCTTTATGATCTTGAGGGTGTAGTGAACTGAATCACCTTTATGATCTTGAGGGTGTAGTGAATTGAATCACCTTTATGATCTTGAGGGTGTGGTAGCTGTTCGCCGGGCCGAGTGTGACAGTGTCCTGCAGGAGCTTAGTCCCCCCCCCCGGGAAGTTATGGACTGTTATGGTGACGGTTACAGGGCTGTTGAGGCCATGGGACTCTAAATAGATAGACTCCTCACTGTCTGTTCTCAGAATGTTAGGGGCTAGGAGGATGAACCTGGGGTGAGGGATGGGAGGGGGAGAAGAGAGGAGGCGAGGGAGGGGGTACATGAGGAGAAGGGATGAGAGGGAGAACAGGGAGAGGATTAAGGAGGGAGAGGAAAAGAGAGTGAGAAGATAAAGTTATTTTAAAATCTTACCCATTTGGCAAACTTTGACATGCATACAGTAGAGTAGTATTTTAGTAACTGATAGGAGTGCCTTTTGTGTTTATCTGGATACTTTTGGGAACACTGTACCTTGGTTCCAGACTGGTGTGGTCCTTCGGATTTCTTTCACTGTAAATAAATGAGGCATTGTTTTTTTCCTTTAATGCCAACATTTGGTAGTRCRWYWKGKAGGTTCAACAAGGTAGAGAAGATTCTGTACTTACTCATGAAGACCAAAATAATCATCAAGGTCCATATATTCTAATCTGAATGGGCACATTGAGTGTTATATACACTTCAGAAAAATKCAATTGTTCTTAGACTGATATTACTAATAATACATTATTGATCATGATTACATATTGCAGTTACGTGTAATTGTGAATTAGAAATATAGTGAATTTTTAGATTTGGGCTGAATTAGAATGAATAGAATTCGAATTTTAGAGATAATAACCATAGACCCTACCGGTGGCGACCCCATGAACCCGGTCGCATCCTAAAAAGTTGAGTAATACATCTGTTAAAAACGTATAAGTCAGGGAGTCCAGTTTAAAACAGCCCAGAAGCAAGTAAAAAATAATTATTTTTATTTTTAGTATTTTGAGTATTCCACTGTGTAATATACAACCCCAAGAAATCACACCTGTCAGCAGTCAAGTTAAAGAAATAGCGCGTTCAGTAGAGAGCAGAAACTTAGTACCCTCTACGGCAGCAAAGTGAACAGTTGAGAAAGGAAAACTTAGTACCCTCTACGGCAGCAAAGTGAACAGTTGAGAAAGGAAAACTTAGTACCCTCTACGGCAGCAAAGTGAACAGTTGAGAAAGGAAAACTTTAGTACCCTCTACGGCAGCAAAGTGAACAGTTGAGAAAGGAAAACTTAGTACCCTCTACGGCAGCAAAGTGAACAGTTGAGAAAGGAAAACTTACAGCACTCGGCGGTTGAACATCTGGGCACAACAGCTACAGAAAACACAAAGCAACAAAATGTGGAGCAGTGTTCCCTTCGTCATTTTGAGAGTGTATGGAACTAAACTCTCATGACACTGGGGACAGAACTCTTTCACACAGAGACAACACACACTCCCCCTTGGATCCCAGCCCCCAAAGAGTGTGCTATTTTGGCAGACTATATTCAAGCAATACCCACCCCTTTTATAATTGGTGAATACAATTGCTAACCAAACGCAGCTAAGCTTCAAATATGCTAAGAGGTCAGTTGCTTTTGTAATCCTGTAACATATTGCAAATAGTATGCCTCCTCTGCATGTGTGTGTGTAGCAAAGACAGAACATTTGATATTCCCAATATGAATCATACATCACTGGGATCCATGGCTGTGCATTATTTTCTCAGTTATCTTGATCATGGCTTATAATTTCTATAAAGAAAATACAAAAACGACATTGATTTACAGCGAGACCCGCTAAGGACCGGATATTTATCAGATKAAATGAAATGTACRTGTMTTTCCAAGAGCAACRTGGACAYACACTGCATATCAGAGGACAACTGTTTTCAATGACATTCGCATAATCACTCCAATCTGTATAATACACGACTTCTACACAAAYCAATAAAACTGGAAAATAACCTCTCTCCTATGGTTATATATGGTGAAACAATTCCGTTGTCAAACACTTTGTGTTGTTAATACATACTGTACCTTCAGTCCCAGTCTCATACACACACATTTTGGCCATAGAGCAAAGTGTCTCGTAGCCTGTTTACACCAGACTGAATGCAGGGCTCACCAYTGTTTCAATAGAMAGTGGATACACATGGATGCGCATCACAATGATAAAATATAAACTAAACTGGAGACAACCTAGTCACCATTTTGAATAATTCTATTGACACAGAAGCGCTACTGTACCTAGCAAAATAGTGTCGCAGCGATAGCTAACTAAACCATTTTAGCAGGCTAGCTTATCATTTTGGCGAATTATGGGGCAAAACAATTCACAAATGTACCGTTAATTAGCCACCGCAAAATCTCTTTTGCTAGCAAACACTGCAGCGGGTTCTATGACATCTCCACTTTCCAAGCATATTGAGCTCAGCATTCAGTCTGTTTTAACCAGGCTAAAGGTATTGTTTTAACCAGGCTAAAGGTATTGTTTGTCTAACACAAAGTCAACAGTCCATCCTCATACTCCTAGGTCTGGCTTCAGGGTGATGTTTACCATAGGTACAGATCTAGGATCAGATTCCCCTCCCCCAACCTTAACCATTTAGTGGAGGAAAGTGAAAACTGACTCAAGATCAGCATCTAGGGGAAACTTCCCCCGACACCCCGGGGTCAGAGTCGGAGGAGTCGCTGTAGTCTGCAACCAGTGACGTCCTCAACACCCCAGAGCGACTACTGTCATGGTCCTCCAGCACTGTCCCACAATCCTCTCCTTTCGATCGTCCTCTGTCCTCTTCTTCTGTGGTGGTGTTAAGAATCTGCATCTCCAGAGATCTCATGTGAGTTTCAACCATTTCCAGTCTCTGCTCAGGCTGTGCAACTCCCAAATCTGTCCCCCCAGTCCTTTGTGTTTGTGCAACGTGTAACTCCTTCCCCTTCGGCGAGAGACTGTTTCCTAGATCATTAGTTCCTGGGTCTGATTTCCTGCGTGTGACTGTAGCGCAGGCCTCTGGTTTGTTCCCAGAGCCCTCGGTCCTCCTGTGGATAACCACACACACACTATCAATCAACTGTGTAGCAAATATGGGGAACCCACTGCAACAGGTYAGMACAACAACAAGGTGGCTTAGGTTACATGAACATTACTGGGCCTGTTTTCACAAAGCGTTTCAGAGTAGGAGTACTGATCTAGGGTCAGGTCCCTCCTGTCCATGTCATCTTATTCATTATCAKCTAGAAGGGAAAACTGATTCATACTTTATGATGTTGATAGATCCACTAGCATTCATGTAAATTGTAAAGACTTTTGACTGTGAAGTCTATTTAGTTGTGTGTCGGGCCCAAGGAAGATTATCTGTCGTCATTGGCGTCAGCAAATAGGAAAATTCAAATTCACCCATTCATTGACCTACCTCCTTATGAGACTGTGTGGGTTMGGGGAGGAGGCTTGGGGACCCAGGGCTTTGGCCACAGCAGCACCTTTCCCCTGTAGGCCCAGCTTCTGAAGTAGGCTGCCTGCAGCGCTACCTGGTGGCAGAGTGGGGGAACTGAACCAGGAGCGGCTAGAGATCTCCTTCCGCTTGTAGTTCTGCCTGTCATCGTAGGCTAGAGGAAGGGGATGAGGAGAGAAGGAGGCATGGTGTTCTTTTATGAAAAAGTAGTGTGTGTGTGTGTGTGTACGTGTGTGTGTGTGTGTGTATGTATGTGTGTGGACTTGCCTGTGTTATAGTGTGTATGAACAGTGTGTGATTGAGAGTCTGGTTTCGAGTGCATTATTATTCTCTGTGTGTGTGGTGTACATGCCCACTTACAGTCAGGAGCTGTGTAGGTGAGCAGTGCTGCTAGTTTCTTGTCCTCCTCTTTCTCAGGCAGCAGAGGGATGGACAGATTTGTCCTCTTTCTCATGGCGTTGTCTTTCTCCTCCTCCTCCGCCATCACTTTCTTCTCAGTCTGCGTATTAGATCAGTGGAGATGAACAGTTAAGTCAGCAGCCCTRAAGACAGACCTACACCTATCCACCCTATTCACACAACGTACATGCTATCCAGTTACGCAAGTCCCATTGAGATACATCTCTTTTACAAGGGGCTTCTCGCATCCTCGCCGCCTTTTAAACCATACTGGAGGAAAAACTTCCAGGGTCCCTCCACACTGACCTACTTCTCCAATGCATTTTAAGGAGGCAAGGACATAGGATACGAGGAATCAAGGATAGACTATTTGACAAAGAGTCAGAGTAATTCCATGGGCGAATCCCAATCCTCTCTCTTTCCTCCTGAAGTGTGCACTCGTTCACTACTCCCCACAAATGTAAAAGCATTGGATTGGTGTAGGCATGGCTAGACTAGAGGGAGGCGAACAAGTGTACACTTCAGGAGAAGGGTAGAGAATCTAAATGTGGCCTCGAGTGCATTGTAAATTGTAATTACTTCGCTACTATGGACAATTTATTGCCTTACCTCCTCACACCATTTGCACACACTGTATATAGACTCTTTTTTTTCTATTGTGTTATTGACTGTACGCTTGTTTATCCCATGTGTAACTCTGTGTTGTTGTTTATGTCGCACTGCTCTGCTTTATCTTGGCCAGGTCGCAGTTGTAAATGAKAACTTGTTCTCAACTAGCCTACCTGGTTAAATAAAGGTGAAATAAAATCAAATAAATAAACAGTTATGATCTGAATACAGTGCAGTGCATTTACCCTGAACTTCCTGCGGAGCTTGCTGTTGAGTATGAAGTCGTCCTTCCATCCAGCCTGGTGATCCTGTAGCTCAGACAGAGAGGGAAGAGCCTTCCTCAGTTTCTCCTTGTCTTTACCACCGTGGTCCAGCTTATACATGGGATCTGTCTCCAACTTCTCCTTCTCACTACGCTCTGGGGAGACACACAGAGGGAGCAGGGACGGGAAAGGAGGGGGGGGATAGGGGGGTGGTAGAGAGGGAAATAAGTGGGGTAGGTGAGAAAAGAAGAGAGAACACGAGAGAGATAAAGAAATTGAAGACAATGAGGCCTAAGAAATGAGCAGACAAGACACAGGAATGGAGGAATAAATGAACTGATATCAATAGTGCCATTGTTGGAAGAGAATTGGAGTCCATTCTGTTTTGTGGTTTGACGTATTAAAGAATAAGAGGTCACTAAAAGTTCGCTGAGGTCAAATGTCATTAGTTGCCAGGGATGAGGATGTTTGTTGACGGCCATGTCCCATCCTTCCACACACACACACACACACACACACACACACACACCTAACAGAATGTAAGGTCAACGAGGAGAAATAAGTTACCTGTAGTGAGGATCTGTTCATTGTCAGCCATGTCCCATCTCTCCTCCTTCCGCTGCGCACCGCACACGATGACGTAATCACAGGTGGCTGGGTCCGTCTGCATCTCAATGTAGTTCACACACAGGTGACACTTCATCCGGAACCTGAAGAGGAGCACACAGGTAAACACGCACAGATGTATGTACTGGCCTTCAGTGTGTCTGATTGAGATGTGTCTGGTCTTACCTGTAGATTGGCGTGGTGTAGTAGGTCCCCACTTTCTTCTTCTCAGCGTTATAACGTACACCTGAGTGACACAAATGTATGATAAGAAATGGCTGTAATTAATTATGTTTCTGAAAAAGGAAAACGTATAGCAACTTGCTGGAAAACTGAGAATGTAAGAGAGAGCGAGCTTACCCATGCCGATGTGATTCTTGCAGCCATCACACCAGATATTATAGGGCATCTCAAACCTGTGAAAATACATAGACAAGAGTCAGTTTCCTGTAARCCATCAAACTACTGAATTTGATGTGTGTGTTTGTGTTACTGACCGGATGATGAGGATACCCTGGGACAGTTTCCTGGCCCTCTCTCGTAGAGCATGGGTTCCATGGTAACCATTGAGGGAGCCATGCTAGAGAAAGGGAGGGGGGGAAATGGAAGGGGGGGAAAAGAGAAAGTGAGAAAAGAGTCAGAGTGAGAACAGGTTGAAAGAGGCTCACGTGTAGATTGATTTCTTAACTCYATTAACCTATTGCGCATCTATTATTATATGTGATGATGGTCAGTAGTCATATTTACCTTCTGTGGGTCGAAGTCCGGAGGGTAGTAATGGTTTTGTCCTTTCCTCTCACCCTGAGAAACGATACATGGAAAAAGAGGAAAGTGTGAACATTGTTACGTTACAGTAACATATTCGGTTTTCTTACATGGATAAGGGAAAGGAGGAACACCTAGTCAGTATTCAACACACTAGTAGCTAACAGTGTCCTTGGAAAATGTGCTCTTTTGTCCACCACTGGTGGCACCAGCTTTTCTCTATATGGATAAGGGGAAGGGGGAATAACTAGTCAGTTGTACAACTCCCGCATTTAACCCCACCTTTCTGAATTAGATAGGTGCTGCCTTTAAATCGACATCCTCGTCACGGCGCCCGGTGAGCAGTTGTTGTTGGGGGTTAACTGCCTTGTTCAAGGGCAGAACGGCAGATTTATCCACCTTGCCGGCTCGGGGATTCGAAACAGCGACCTTTCGGTTGCTGGCCCAACGCTCTTAACCGCAAGGCTACCTGCCGCTCCAGTGGGGCTTCCTCACTGAGGAAACCTGGTGCCACCAGTGGTGGACAAACACTAAMAGAGCTAATTTTACAAGGACGCTAATGTTAGCTACTAGTGTGTTGAACACATTTTGATGTAGCCTGAAAACKTACCATGTTGTTAGCTTGTACAGCGCACTAGAAGATAGCCTTTGTCACCTAGGGAGAAAACACACGGTCATATCTTCGTTTTTGTGTTTACAAATGTTTGCACACCTTGAAGTTAGCTATCTAACTTAGACGTTCGAAATAAGATAGCTTATTTGCAAGCACAACTGCTAGCATAGCTAACTAGCTCACGCTACCATCTTGAATAATATGCAAAACAAACGTTTTAGGAATGTAACAGGAGATGTGTGCCCATAATTAACACGAATTGTAACCGAAMCCTAACTGTTTTCGAAGAAAAACAATTGAGATATCACAAAGTAGCGTGCTCCTTACTGTTTTCCAAAGCATTAGCTAGCAGAACAAAATCGACAACAGTGCATACACAAAAACGTCACTTCCGTTTTGTGAGAAACGTCACACATTGGGGTCTGCTTTTTAAAAATCGTCTCTGATTAATTGTGCTTGTACAAAGACTTCWACTTTTTGTGAAGATATTTTCGTATACTTATTTTTGTACCCCAAGACCCATTGGAAAAGTCCACAACTATGACAATTCRCCTTTTTACCTCYCTCTGTTATAAGTTGTTATGATGAAAACCAGAGCGTCCATCAAAGTGAAGGGACWTGGGCAGTCAGGAGACAGGTCAAAACTCCTGGATAATATCAACATAACTCAGTTAGCATGGGCCTACTCACACWTGGCACTGGACTCTGGAGAAACTTCAGACTGTGTGTGTCTGCCAGGGGGGTTATAACTAGAGTTTTGACCTGATGGATGTGCCAGAGACGTGAGGGATACCCACTACAGGTGTCTCCCTTAACAGAGAGAAGAAACAGTCTGGCAGGTAATGACTGAGAGTGGGAAAATACATTCTCTCCATAACCATTCTATTCTGGTTCTTGGTCTGACCTGGGTCAGTACAGCATGTCAAATAGGCCTAGGCCCTACTTACATGACCATGATTGAACCGGACTGTCTCTCCAGCTTTTAAAGGATTTTTTTGAGTTGCACATATCTCTGAATATGAAAATGTTTCCCCCACCAAAAAAAGATTACAAAAGTAGCTTTTTAGGCTACGGACTTCTGTGTCAATTTCTGGGAAGGTCTGGGAAAATGATGGGCTGCTGTCTATCAAGGATCAGGTGATTAGCACTGGAGGGAGGGATGCAGGGTAAGGAATGGAAGGGAGGGAGAGATCAGGGATACAGCAAGAAGGATGAAGAGAGGGAGGGAGGGAGGGATAAAGTGAGAGGGGGATGGAGATGTTGTGGGTGGAAGGAGGGAGGGATCAGGGATAGAGGGAGACTCAAAAGGATGGATGGAGAAAGAGATGCTCAGGGTGGATGGAGGGGGGAAAGGAGACAGATGGAGGGATAGAGGGAAAGATATTCCCGGGGCAGGTGTCTGTCTGATCCAGATTTACGTTGTAAACAGCATTCCGAAGTTTGATATTCTGTGGCATTGAGTTTGACATTCTGTGGATAAATCCCCTTAGAATGCTTCCCATTACAGGAACGCTGCTCCCATCTAACATTCCTGCCCGGCACAGACAGACAAGCCCTATATGGGCTGACCTAGAGAGACCAGCCCTCTCCGCGGTCCAACCACCGCTAGGAATGCACAAGCCAGCAATGCTCAGGAAGAGACATCGATCTGACCTGTCTGTCTATCAGTCTGTTAGTACCATGGATCCATCCCTTCATCCCTCCATCRGTACATGTCCCTATCACTCTATCAGTCTGTCCAGTGGATCCCTCYGCGWTCTAGGCCTAGATTACTCTATCATTCTATCAGTCTGATAGAAAGGATCCCTCCTCCTCTGGGGMTAAATGGGTCTATCAGTCTATCAATGGGACATCTCAGAGAGTGTTATGTCTATTGCCAGGAATCTACAGACAGCAACCTCAGAAATAGCTCTCTCCTAAAGCAGTAGAAGCCCTTACAGAGTAGGATAAGTTCCCCCTAGTCATGGTCACTTTTGCATCTTTCTCCCTTAATGGTTCATGTTAGCAGGCCGTGTTGGGGGGACTTTAGCTCAGTTGGTCTTAGAACTGTGCTTAGAGAGCCTGTTGCACCATGGAACAACACTGTAAGCCCATCAGACAGAGACAGGCAGACTCTGAACCCATCCAAGAGAGTTTATCTTTATTTACTGCTCTACACCAAACGTTAGGAGAAGAGATTTGAAACAAATGTGTTTCCACTGATCCCTACAGGGCCTGATCCAGTTGTGTTTTGAACCTGGGCCAAGCAGTCTGGTAGAGTTGCAGGGAGAAAGACTGCTCTAAGATCAGTTGAAGTATGTTTCTCTGAGGTTAATGGTTAAGATTTGGCAGAGTGAGACTGATCCAGAGTGGCATTATCTGATATTGAAAGGTCTGTAGATCCCCTATAAACAAGTCACCTTCACAGTAGATAAGCTGCGTAAGGTAGAGGCTGGAMACAAGGTAGCCAATGAGCAATGCTCAACATTGTTATCAGACATTACTACAGTGCACAATTAGTAACACCATCAACCATTGGCTAGGTGTAAGGAATAAGGATATGACACTGCAGTGACTGGCCATCCTAGATGCTTTTGTGATGAAGGCATCATGTCGAATCRGGATGACCGCCGTTTAACTCCGAGCTTTCTCTCCAGGCGAGACATCAGCACTCCGGGTAAGAGACGGAATACAGAAAGAAGCTCGGAATACACATTCATCTTCCGGTTAATCCTCTGGGAAAACATGGAGCGTGAGAGGGCAAAGGGACTGACACATTCCTTCCACCTCCCACCCGGAGACAAGGATGAAGATGGAGAGAGAAAGAGGGAGGAGAATGAGGAGGAGGGATACAGTGATAGAACAATCCCCTTGGTATTTCTCTTGAAGATATRGTCTGGAATTTAAAGATGTCTCAGGTAGAGAGGAATGAGAAGAATCTGACAACAGTGTCACGTATGGAGAAAATAACTCATATAGGCCTATACAGACAATGGTGTATCATGCATATAGTATGAAACAAATGTATATGACACTTCATGTTTCGCATAGGGTATTTGGAAATGATCACTTTTAGCCCAGGAAGGCCATAGAGTCAGCTARGTTTGATTGACAAATGTCTCGGCTGCTTGTTTGAATACCACAAGGCAAAAAGACACCAACCTTCAGATGACAATGTCTTTGAGTGTTGTCTGTGTCTGTGCTCCTTCTCAGTATAGAAAATTGGACACATGGTTTTCCGTAACCATGCTTACTCACATAATTTTTCCCTCTGGGTTGTAGGCTAAGTCACTGTCTATACCATGTACCATTCTGTAGCTGTGGGCATCTACACATTCCTGCACGGTCRACATGTTCAATCCCAAAGCCTCTCAAGTCTTCCTAATTCTGTCGTCACTGATTCCAGACAGTAACATAAATACATCAGATTGTATCTGATCGTACTTCTGATTTTCTTGCCTTACTCTAGCTGTTACTGAGGTATTCTACCTCCCCTGGCCTGGTGCTACACTACATACAGTAGACCTACCATCACACCTTAAGCTGTTACTGAGGTATTCTACCTCCCTGGCCTAGTGCTACACTACATAGACCTACCATCACACCTTAGCTGTTACTGAGGTATTCTACCTCCCCTGGCCTGGTGCTACACTACATAGACCTACCACCACACCTTAGCTGTTACTGAGGTATTCTACCTCCCCTGGCCTGGTGCTACACTACATACAGTAGACCTACCACCACACCTTAGCTGTTACTGAGGTATTCTACCTCCCCTGGCCTGGTGCTACACTACATACAGTAGACCTACCATCACACCTTAGCTGTTACTGAGGTATTCTACCTCCCCTGGCCTGGTGCTACACTACATACAGTAGACCTACCATCATACCCTTAGAAGCCCAATTCATTCCATTTCTGACATGGTGTCGTCCTAAAGTCAGTTTTCGGTAATGTGACCATTAGGGTTCTTACTAATTGCGTAGCGTGTATTTACCTCGCCTTAAATCACAGAAAGAACTTCTCCAGGTAGAGAGGGATGGAGAGACGTGGAGCGGAGACGACTATGTAAAAAAAACAGAATGTGTATAATGTGTAGGTTTTACAGGAGCTATGTTTAAACCTTAAACAGTCTGTCTCTCTCTTCAGAGGCAGGAAGGGGCTTAGAGCTGTATAAGGCCTGACCTGGAGCTACTGAAACCCCATGTATGAAGACAGTACATGAATGGTGCTGAGAGATGCAGGGACAGGTAAGTCAGGTAAAGTGATGGCTGATGACAGAAGAAATAGTGAAGAGCAAAAGTAGTGGAGAGTGGAATCGACTCGGTCGTTTTGTCCCTGTTGATGTCCAGGATGTTCACCTGGTGAGAAATGATCAGTCATACGGTCACTGTTGATGATCAGGATGTTCACCTGGTGAGAAATGATCATCATGACGGTCCGTGAGCGATTAAAGACGTCATTGAGAGTTTAGACAAGAGACTTGAACGCATATCCTCAAACATCATTGGCTTCACTTTCCCACCAGGAGGGTCAGTCACCAGTTAGATGTGGTTTGTGTCACAGTCATCACATGATGGTCAGCAGCATCAAAACATTATGAAAGCTCTTATCAGTCTGGAAGATTTATTGTCGAATGGTCACGTAATAAACCCTCTGAATCAATGCAGTCTGACACACACACACACACACACACACACACACACACACACACACACACACACACACACACACACACACACACACACACACACACACACACACACACACACACCACACACACACACACAACACACACACACCACACACAAGCCAGAGAAGAGAGCTGAATTGGCAGGTGAGCTGCATCTCAATATCCCTCGTGGACACACACTTACACACACCCACACGTGCAAACACACACACACAAAAAGAGAAGGAATGAAGGAATGATAGCTGATATCATCTTGATATAGTTCATATTAGGCTAGACTACATGCTTTCTTCCGCCCATGGGCTTATTTGGTTGTGATTGTGAAAAGACGGTTTGGGCGCCAGTGTTTTTCCATGTTACAGATACTGACACACACACACACACACACACACACACACACACACACACACACACACACACACACACACACACACACACACACACACACACACACACACACACACACACACACACACACACACACACACACACACACACACACACACACACACACACACACACACACACACTCACTCACCACACACACAAGCAGAGAGAGAGAGCTCTCTATGGGTAGGTGTGTGTGTGTGTGTTGTGTGTTTGTGTGTGTGTGTTGTGTGTGTTGTGTGTGTTGTGTGTGTGTGTGTGTGTGTGTGTTGTGTGTTGTGTGTTGTGTGTGTGTGTTGTGTGTGTGTTGTGTGTGAATATTAGAGGGCAGATGGGCAGGGTTATGGGGCTATTCCATTGGCAATCTCAATCAAGCCCAGCTAAAGTATTTGAAATGATTTGGTCTGATAATGTGACCTGACAAGCCCACATTTCCAACCAAATCCTGAATTTATGGAAGAAGTTACTGAAGACTGGGAATGTCAGTCGCCAGTCTCGGAAATGTCCATTAAAATGCTCCTGTCGTGTTTTTTTCTTCTTCTCTTTTTTAATTACGACCATCCCTTCCTCTTTTATTTGAACTCTTTCTTGCTGGCCTGAAAGAGACAGAGACACATTCTCACTTTCTGCCTCATTTGAACATTGACCTGGCGGACTTTTGTCTTAACTGTCTATTTTTCTATGTCCTCAAGTCAATGTCCTTCCCCCAGGTCTTTGTTTTCTATTACACCCCCCCTCTCTCTCTCTCCCTCTCTCTTTCTTCATCTGTTCAAGTGGTAGTTCTGCCTAGCATCAAATGCCAACCAACTCAACCTCTGACCAGCCTAGTCCGCGTTCAACTTCAAAACAGCTTTAAGTTATTAGCCTCCAGATTTCATTTTTCCCCTTTGCATCCATCGGAAAACACCTGGGCTGGGCCCTCAGAACAAAATTTAAACCTGTTAAATATAATCCCAATATGACACATTTCTTGGTCAAACACCCATCCAACAATCAAACCGCTAACCGTCAAAACTCAAGTGAGTCTACGGGCTTGGCGCTTTGGCGAGGAACGGGTTAGTGTACCCCCCCCCTCCGTTTCACCCCCCCTTCTTTTCGAGGGATATATAATGGAGGTTGACTCTGTTGCATCTCAGCATCACTCGTGGACACTCATCCACTGTTCAATCTTTACTTAGAGAGGAAGAGGGATCAACATAAGAGAAGAGGGGAGATATGAGGTCTCTACTGAAGCTGGTTGTTCTGCTGTTCTGTGTCCAGCGAGGAGAGGGACACTGGCTGCGCTCACTACTCGGTAAGGACGGATGGGGGTCACGACTCACGACCTTCGACATTAAAGATGGGTCAGGATAGAATTTCTTCCTATTTTCATCAGTTTTGTACGGGGTTGTATGTATCTAGATATTGTTGTTGTTACTTTGAGATTGGTTTACATCAGGATGATGTTTGACACTGGGACTTGAGTGACAAGGCATACACAGTCACTGGAGAATGTTGGGAGCATATTGTGTGATTTATGTTCTGAAGTTTTTCTGTAGGGTAGCACTGACTACAGTCTACTGCAGTCTATAGTGTAATGATATCTGGTCCAAGCTGGTGTGTTGAGTGTTTTAATAACCCTCTCTCTTTATCTCCATCTTTCAGAGCAGCGAGGGCAAGCATCATCCCCCCCATCAGAGGAGGAGAGGAGAGGTGGAGGAGGAGAATCCAACAAAGGGAACGACAACAATAAGAACACAGGAGGTTCCGGATTCGGAGTAGAAGACCAAAGGGGTTCCGTCCCATCCCCAGCCCCAATCATCCCAATCCGGTCCCGCCGCTCTTCAACCCAATGTCGTCTCCGCTCTGTCCTCCTCCAGGTACGAGAGCTGGGTCTCGGGCTACGACGCGGACGAGACCGTCCTCTTCAAGTACTGCAGCGGAGACTGTCCCCGTGTCCGCTCCAACCATGATCTGACCCTGACCAACCTGCTCCTGAGGGGCCCTGCCCGAGCAGAATGGAGAGCTGTGGCAGAATGGACCATGCTGCAGGCCCACCCACCACGAAGATCTAGCCTTTTTGGGATAACGCCCATCGCTGGCACAAGGTGGAGAAGCTGTCGGCTGCAGGGTGTACATGTGGTGGGTTAATGGGGAGGAGCTGGACATGAAGGGGAGGGCCTGGGACTGAACATTCACCTTTGGGCCGTGGCCATTGGCTGTTCAGAATGCAATGGGAGAAGCAGAGGCCAGGCTGAGCTGTAAACAAGGAGATCCGAGGAGGAAAGAGATTACAGATGTAGCTATTATTTGCTAGAAAGAAATGCATATTTGCCTTATGTTATTTATATTTATTTAAAGTTGCTTTGGGGAGTTTTTTTTATAACCAATGACAAAATGGATCTTATTTTGCTGCATAGATTAATGAATAGTGGTTAACACTATGGTTGATTGTTGAGTAAAATAGTTACAATTCGAAAAAAAGGTCCTCAGCAAACCAACAAGGTATTTATGTAAAATAAATTATTTATTTATTTGAGATGATTCCTGTATGATGCTACTTAATTTATTTTGTCCATGTGCCATGTTCATATGTACAACTCGTAATAAAGACAACCATATCTACATGTTTTATGACCAATGTTGGTGAGTGATATTACATTTTCCCTCATGGCTACTAAGAAAAATATATTTAGAGCCTATGATTCATTTGGACAACAAGAAGGGTTTATTCAAAACTCATCATTTACAAATATTTACAATGAATATAAAAAAAAACATTGATAATGCTGGGACATCAGCAGTACTTTCATTGATTTATTCCATATTTTAGCCATGGAAGCAACGGCACGTCCCTTTTCAACCACACAACCATTTCCCTCAACCAAAATCCCATCCCTGACCCTGAGTCCAGAACAGACAGTTCATGTACAGTAGGGAACTCATCAGTTCTGACGATATCATGACTCTTGTCCTTTCTGTTATGTCCATCTAATGATGACTATGCTTTTTCCTGTTTAACAACCACCACGTCCTCCTCAGTTTCCTCTGGGCGCCTCCCCCCACACCTGGACACGCCCCTCCATGGCTGTGAGAGGCGGGTCTCCGAGGGATGGAAAGACAGCGATTGGACGACAGCCTTCCCGACTGGCAGCTTCAGCGTCAGATAAACCCTGAGAGAGAAACAAGAGATGTTCAAAAATCGAAAGAATCTAACACCAATAGGCACACATACTAAGTTCTTGAATCTGCAGCTGTTGACATTCACAGATACTGCTGTGCTATTCCGTTTCAAATACGCATCCAGTTAGCAAAATCAACAAATCAAATCAATTCATCTTGATAGGGGAGTAGAGCTATCTATTAAATGAACAAATCATCCATCCCTCGTACCTCTACCAGGTCCCAGCAGTACACGTGTCCGTCCTCAGAGCAGCTCAGGACGTGAGTATCCTTACTGGACAGACAGCAGTCCAGCTTGTAGCCCTTCATCTTGTGTCCTGTGTACTCTCCCAGCATCTCCCCTGTGCTCTTGTCCAGTAGACGCACGGTGGAGTCCAGGCTGGAGGTCAGAGTGCACTGGGCGTCCGCACTGAAACACACACACTGATGGGGCCTGGAACACAGAGACAAACACATAACAAATCAATGCGACTCAGGGTGGTTTAGGTACAGAAGTTAGTGATAGTTAGTACAACAACTAGTTGGTAAGACAGATACTGACTGTTGATGAAGTCCACATGCAGCTGGCCCATCCGCAGGTCATCCGTCTCACTCTCCCATCCACTACCTGGAGAAAGACATGAGATAGAGAAGATACTTAGAGACTCTTCTATAAGAATGAAAATGAAATGAACAGAAAGGTTCAGACTTGGTACTGACCCAGTGAGCAGCTCGTGTTCAGACACCTTCAGACTGCTGACACCATCTTGAGCCTCGTCCAGAATCTGGATGGGGTTCAAATTTTCTGGACCTGGTGTCCCAGCAACGTACTGTACCATCTATGGAGCCTAGAGACCGACACGAGTACACGCACATGCACACACACACACACTTGAGATGGGTCCTGTTGTGGATGAGCAGGACAATGCTGAAGCCACAAACCTGGTTGTAGAGGTGACTGAGATGCACTTTGCTGAGGAAGACTCACCAGATAAAATGACTGTAGCTTCTTCATTGAACTGGACACAGTTGACTTTCTGCAAACAGAGGGACAGACCAGAGGCAGAGCCATATCCATGTAAATAAATGGCTCTAGTTAGAGGTTTTGTTGTTGTATTCTTTCCTGTCTCTATTCCTTCAACATAAACATCTCTTTCTATATTTTTTTCTGACCCACCTGACCTCTCCTACCCGCCTCTTTCCCCCTCCCCTCTTTCTCTAAAACTCTATCTCCATCTCTCGCTCTGTGACACAGGAAAATATAGTTGTATTGTTTTCTCTCACCCCAGCGTGACCCCTGAGTTTCCGGGTGACCTGTCCCGTGGCGACGTCCCAGAGGATCACCGTCTTGTCCGAGCTGCAGGAACACAGCTGGCTGTTGTCATAGGAACTAGGGAAGGAATCGATGGTAAGACACACACCATTACCTCAGATCATATTCCCCCAGGGCCCAGAGGCAGCAGGGAGACAGTGAAGGACAAAGCAGGCAGGTGGATAGAGGAAGACTACACAAGCAAGCATGTAGATTGATCACATAGAGAATGACCCGCAGAGGCAAGACTGACAGAGAGTAAAGGACACAGAAGGCAGATGGATGGATAGGGGAACATAAACAAGAATACTGAATGAGTAAAAAATGTGCTACTTCTTATCTATTAACTATACCGTATGTTTCCATTTCTAATGCATATCTCCTACTTCCTATAGGGGAACATAGAGGCATTGGCTTCTGCATATAGGCTAGCTGTCACACTGAAAGAGAACACTTAGTGAAGTYMAGTGCTTCCCACTCAATCAGATCTAGGATCAGTGTTATTTAACCCAAATWTGGCCTTTACCAAACACATTCTTCAATAAASAGTTCCTCAATCAGCTGTCTGTATTGCTCKAGAGCAAGGGTCTCCATCAGGCAGATCTACCAGTAGCTCCCAGCCCACCTGTGAGTAGCTCGCCAATCAATTCTGAAAGTGCGTTCATTTTTTAAATGTGTTCCATCGCAAACGGTCATAAACATAAAGATCCCGGCTACTATCCAATCAAAGCCACAGTGACATTATCCCACCCCTGGTTAGCCACTACTGGCTTCACAATCCAAACTTAGCACAATATCTGCCAATTAATTTCCAGCAATATTGCTGTCTGTTTAGTGCACGCGTTTGTCTATCACTCTGTTTGCAGGACAGTTAACAATGATGATAACTGTCTTGTGGGTAGACAGAAAGACTTTCCCAAAAAACTTTGTGCAAAGTAGGCTTACCTGACATAACTATATTATGAATATTTGTATCAATTGGGTGGYGATTGTTTTGCAAACCCTGCCATGAGGTGCTGCAGCAGTAGTCTCAGCTGAAACATCGCTCAACTGACACATTCCTCTCTACACTAAAACATTTAAATGAATAGATGTTTTTCTTCAGATGTGATTTAAGCACTGACATGGACTCAAAACATCAATTTTCGATGTTTCTTTTTGAATAATTGTAATATTGAGAGTTGTTTTAAAAATGATTTTAAGAGGTATATTGACATAAAACACATCTGTTGTACACCTAGGACCCGGGGAAGAGTTGCCGGTCTCAGGCCAGAAAAGTTTGGAGACCCTTGCTGTAGAGACACCAAATCATCACATTTTAGACCGTTTTGGAGACAAAAAAACTCAAATCAGATTTTAAAATGTACCTAACTCAGTGGAGATTAAAGGGATCTCCAGAGTAAGCCATGCCTGAGACCGGGTCTGGTAACTCGTACCTCTGCAGGTTAACAATTAAGTAACGTACCGCAGAAGTTTATGCAAGAGAGCTTTATAACCAAAAAGAGCGCAATGCATCAATCTACAAGACTTCAAAGAGGGCCAGCTTACTTTCTGATATAGGTTTGTGTAATAATACAGATACTGACCCATCAGCATCTAGCACTTCGTATCCATGGCCACTGTACGTCTTCAGTAGTGTCCCTCGACTTACACTCCACAACTTCAGAGACTTGTCACTGCCGCAAGACAGCAGGTAGTTACCATCAGCTGAGAAAGAGAGGGAGAGGGGTGGGGGAGAGAGAGACAGGGAGGGGGAGAGAGAGACAGGGAGGGGGAGAGAGCGACAGGGAGGGAGAAATAGGTGAGTCGAGAGAAAATGAGAGGATGAAAAACACCCGAAACGCGTTATGTAGATACAGCCTCTCATGACATACACAAACAGCTCCAAGTTGATCAACAGTCAATGCACCTGACSGTATGGGTGTTTGTTTGAGTTCTCACCATTGAATCGCACAGCTCTTACAGCCCCTTGTTGGCAGTCTATGGTCCTGAGAAGGTTTTGGGGGAGCTGAGGGACCTCAGGTTTGGGCTGGGGAAACGACATTTCACACTTCTGCTTGTAGAAAGATAGATTGAAACATATAGCTATTATTTTTCTCCTGACTTGAGCATCAACTACGTTAACGTTAGTAGTGGAAAGAGCAAGTGCTATGGAAATAGCATCATGGAACTTGGATAGATATCTACCTGAAATACCTTGCTTGTTCGCTTTAGTTTGATGAGAGAGCAATCATTAACTGACTCATATTGATTTCTGTTAGCTAACAACAAACGAACAAGTACTTTTTCCCCCCTACATTTTATGCTCCACAACGTTCATATTTTTGCAAATGTGTAGTTTACTTCCTGTCTGTGATAATCGTTTCGTTCCGGGTAAAAGCATTTGTGTCAAAATAAAAGTCCGAACATTCTCACTCCGCATTGATAGAGTCCTTCGCGTCCTTTAAAGCATTTATTTTGAAATGCATCCATCGCACAGCGGAACTGATAGGCCCCGCCCCTTCATTCACCGAGCTAGCTGACGGGTCCCACTCCACACCGTTTTGACACTACATTTATCCTTAAAAATATCTCAACAAGAAGGACATTATGTCCGCAAACAACATGTCAGGCCCACAAAGGGTAAACAAAATTATCCGGTGAGTACAATTGAGTAAATGTCGTTGGGTTTGCTCGCTAACATTGCTAACGAGGTAGCTACTTAGCTAAATCGCACGTCATCAGCACTATTCTAGTGCGATTATAGACTAGCTAACAAGCTAGCTAGCTAGAACGCCTGTCATTTAGTGAACTAACTCGATGTTGTAACACTGACGTATAGCTAAGTAAGGTAGCTAKTTGCGTTATTKGTGGTAGKGTCATTCATATCTTGGTTGTTGTTGTTACAGATACAAGGCCCCCAGCACGGAAGCAAACCCCACCCTGGAAGACCCTACTCCAGACTACATGAACCTACTCGGCATGATCTTCAGCATGTGTGGCCTGATGCTGAAGGTGACCCAGAGACATCTGTTTATACCACATTGACACACACACAGACATTTGACCTTGCCCTTCCCCCATTCATCGTGTGTGTGTGTGTGTGTGTGTGTGTGTGTGTGTGTGTGTGTGTGTGTGTGTGTGTGTTCCCACCTACCCTCCCCATTTACGGGATTAAAGTCTACCACCTGGGGGGCAACGCCAGCCTTTCAACTGAGTGGTTTATCCTATAAGGGTGTGTGTGCCCCCAAATCAACTGCAGCCAGTACTTTCTGTCACATATCCCTAATTGACTTTGTGTGGTGCTGGGTGATACACCGTTACACCCACCTAGGTAATGTGACGGTCGACTACKATTGGATGAATTGTCACTACGTCCGATAGTGGAGTTGATGAAAAGAGGAAAGTCCAGCACACCGGTAACCTTGACGCTACCAACTATTTAATGGCTCTTTTAATCAACATCTTTCCCTCTGACTGCTGCCACTGAAATCAGTCCTAAAATGTTATGTATGTAACCGTGCTAGCATAGCAATGTATCTTCCTTTACTCTCCTTGTCCTCAAACTAGTGATCCTCTGCTAATGGTGACATTTCAAGCAGTGGATTGAAATTGCAGTATGATCTTAACCTGTTACACGTAGGCACATAATCTTACACAATACATTAGTAACTGTCTGGCTATGCTACAGCACTAAAGCCTCATGCAGAAAAGCTGACACACACACAGCACATTATAAAGTATAGTATGTGGGTCATTTTGTAGTCCTGTGTTGTGTGTTTCAGTTAAAGTGGTGTGCGTGGATAGCAGTGTACTGCTCCTTCATCAGCTTCGCTAACTCACGCAGCTCAGAAGACACTAAACAGATGATGAGCAACCTGCAGATGATGGAAAAACCAAAGAATGGTGCACCTCTCTCTCTCTGTGTGTTACGCCTCTGTCTCTTTTATCAAGTCTCATATTTCCAACCTACCCAGGTCTGTATGCGACTAATGAGGGCAAGTGAAAGAGAAGTGTAAAAAGTGTCTGCTATTATGCCAAAATGCAGAGTATCTATTATCTTGTCTCATAATGCTTACTGTTAATGTATTAACTATAATACCAGGACGCAGCAGGAAGTGAGTTTGGCAGCTCTTTTCTGCCTGGGTGTATTCCCTAGGAACCATGAGGAGGAGGACTAACCTGAATGGTCCAATAAAAAACACCACGTTTCGTTGCAAAAGTTTTTTCTACAATTGCGCTAATGAATGCACTCCTGGCAATAAAACTGAAGACGCAGGAAGTTAGTTTGGCAACGCTCGGCTCCACCTGGCATTGTGACTTGAATGGGCTCAGCTTTAATGTCCAAAAGCTTTTAACATTGACCTCCAGGGTGGCATTTACCCATAACAATTTACTACAGCAGATAATACCACTCACTTTTGTGGGAGCGTGTGTGTCTGTGTGGCATTTCTCCAGGGAAAGTAGTGTGTGTGGCTCTGCAGGTAAAGGAGAGAGTGCCAGTCATCACCTAGATGAGTGTTTTATTAAAGATTGTCTCTATGCTCCTGGCTGGTAACACACTGTGTGGCTCTGCAGGTAAAGTAGAGAGTGTCAGGACATCAGTAGTAGATGCCCCCAGTCCATCACCTATATGAGTGTTTTATTAAAGATTGTCTCTATGCTCCTGGCTGTAACACACTTGTGGATCAGCCAAATGGTGTAGAAGTGTTATATGCAGCAAATGCCATATAGTYCTAATCACAATGGAAAAATATGAAGTTATATACTGATCCAAGGTCGGTTTGGTTTTTCTTTTATAGTGAAGGTTAAGATCTAAGGGATGGTAAGCTGATCCTAGATCTGTGGAAAAAAGGACAAAGTGTAACCACCGAACCTGAAGGCACTGAGGCTATMTTAAAGATGCTTCTGCTGARCAATCTCTTCAATATTTATTGCTAATTAATTTTTATTTTCTTCTCATCCTTTTTCCCCCTTCATTCTTTTCTTCTTTCGATCAGGCTGTCCATCTCAGCCGTGGTGATGTCATACCTCCAGAACCCCCAGCCCATGTCGCCACCGTGGTAACCAAGGACCAATGGCGGGGGGGCCTTGCAGGAGAGGGGCGGTTCCAGACTGAGAGTGGGAGACGGACTCCTGACTCGCCCACTGACCATCTGGGAGAGGGATGGATGGATGGATGGCTGGAGAGAGGAGATAGATGGATGGAGACAGAGAGGGATGGATGGAGACAGAGAGAGAGAGAGAGGGGGGGGAAGGGAGAAAGATGGATGTATTGAGAGGAAACACAAAGGTGGACATGAGGCAAGATGACCAGGTGGTCCTGGTTATAACTGTTTACTCTCCAAATCTCTCTCTTCCTGGAGATACCACACGTTTTCTATTGAATTGTCTGATTCACCTGCTGTAAGCTGAGCTCTGTTAGTTGGAAATAAAGATTGAAKGTTTTCTAAAGTYACTGTATTTTGTTTGTCCTGTTACATGTGTGACGGGGGWCACTGTACCGTACCACCTTATCCCCCTGCAGCTCACACTGAGACCAGAACCGGGCCCCTGCCTCGCAAACACGCGTGACCACCCTCATGAAACACCTTTAGCCARYTGGGCCACCGAAAAGGTACCAGTTGGATTGGTATTYCAAGCTGAGGAGTTTAACCAATTCAGGTCCGTTACACATGCGTGTTCTGATAACGTCTTGGATCATTAGGCCCAAACACCACTGCCTTCCAAAATCTGACGCAAGAGCTTACATTGAGCAACTGTTATGAAAGTGACTGTGTGCCTCTAGGCAGTCAGTAATGTGTACAATCTCACTCTGCAGCTCTGGGATTAGCTACCTCAGTCCTAAAAGGTCCCCCCACCACACTCACACACAGGACATAAACCCTCACTCAAGCCCTCAGTCTGTCCCTGTCTAATCACTAGGCACTGCTCTCCACCACACGCTCTCTCCCTCCAGACTGTGTGTGTGTCTGATGACAGAGCAGAGGGAGAGAAAGGCAGAGTGGGSAGTCAGCCGGATCTGAAGCTGATTCAGTGGACTTATAACTCACGTCYGACCAGCCTAAGGCAGATCAGCCCCAGCAGAGTGGGCACTTCGGTGTTCGGGACACGTGCCAGAGACAACCGGTTTCAACAAACTCCACTGAATTTTTCTCCTGATTTTGCACTGACTTGGTGGGGGGATAGAAATGYCAACTGGCACCTTTTTGGAAGGGAGTAAATGAGTTTTTCCGCTTTGGTAGTTTATTGCTGTTTTTCCCCTTGTTCCCATGTGTATCTGTTTTTGGAAGGTACCTTAACTAACTTTTTCTCTGACTTTCCAAATGTTGTTTATTGTATCAGAAGTGAAAACCTAGTCAGTTGTCCAACTGAATTAAGTCTTCCACATTTAACCCAACACCTCTGAATTAGAGAGGTGTGGGGGGCTGCCTTAACATTCACGGCTTACGGGGAACAGTGGGTTAACTGCCTCACTCAGGCGCAGAACAACAGATTTGTACCTTGTCAGCTCAGGGATTCGAGCCGGCAACCTTCCGGTAATTGGCCCAACGCTCTAACCACTAGCCTACCTGCCCCCCCCCCCATCTCTAACCACTAGCCTACCTGCTGCCCCGACAGAAGCAAGAGAGAGGATATTGAATTTGTTGCATCTGCAGTTATGGCCTCTTTTGATCAGTGGGGTGGGTGTATTTTTTGTGTTATTAAAATCTTGAATAGAACAGAAAGGCCCATGCTCCCAATTACCACTTGTGCTACTGCTGTAGGCCTATCTCATCTGCCTAATCTTGCCTGATTGGAGATGGAAAACAATGATTGTTGTTTACCATTGACCACTAGAGGGCGGAGTTGCTTTAYAAATTAGRTAACAATGAGCATCTCATGGTCTGGTTTAATCCCAAATGGCATTCTATTCCCTATATAGTGCACCACTTTTGACCAGTCCAGTAGTGCAYTATGTAAGGAATAGGGTGCCATTGGGGACAAATCCTTGATGAAAGAACTGGCTCACTTCAGTACTGCTCTCAGACAGTATGGATTAAATCACGCAAACTCCAAGCACATAACTCTCTTTCGTTGTCTCCACTCTTTTCTCTCTCTCCCTCACTCTCTCTCTTGTTGTCTCCACTCTTTCCCCCCACTCCCTCACTCTCTCTCTTTCTGTCTCCACTCTTTTCTCTCTCTCTCTCCCTCACTCTCTCTCTTGTGTCTCCACTCTTTCTCTCTCTCCCTCACTCTCTCTTGTGGTCTCCACTCTTTTCTCTCCCTCCTCTCTCTGCTCTCTTTTCTCTCTCATTCTATCACTGTTCTGCTCTCTCTCCCTCTCTGCTCTCTCTCTCTTTCTCTCTTCTCTCTGCAGTTTCTGCACTTTCTCTTTTTCTCTCTCGTTGTCTCTGTTTCCCTTTTTTTCTCTTTCTCTCCCCTCCCTCTGTCTCTCTCATTCTCTCTCTGCTGTCTCCTCTTGCTGTTTCAGCTCTTTCTCTCTCTTAATCGCTGTCTCTCTGTTTCAGCTCTTTCTCTCTCCCTCTGTCTCCACTCTCATCTCTCTCTCTCCCTATCACTGTTTTGCTCTCTCTCTCTCTCTCTCTCTCTTGTACATTATAGATTCTACTGAAGGTGAAGTGTAGTAACAGGTACATGCAATACCACCATTGCTTCACCTTCTTTTATCAAACCATACAATACTCTCTTTATCCTCATTCCTCCTCATCTCTCTCTTTGCTCCAAAGAGAGACTGAGAGTCAGCTGACACAGGGTTTGTCCCAAATAGCATCCTATTCCCTACACAAGGCACCACTGTTGACCAGGGCCCGTAGGGGAATAGGTGCCATTATGGATGTGGCCACAGAGGAAGAATGAATGAAGGTGAATCGTGATATTTGTCTTAAATTGGTATTCTGTCTCTCTTGGTCCCCCTAATGGATCCTATTGTGGGACACGACCACTTACGTACATCATCTAAATAGGCCCGTAAACAACTGGTCGTGTGTGTCCGTGTGTCAGTTTGCCTGTGTGTGTCCGTGTGTCGTGCATGTGTTGTTTCCTGTGTGTGTCCTGTGTATTAGTGTGGTGTGCTTGTCCGTGTGTCAGAGGGCCCTTAAAGGTGAGTATTGGTGACAGGGCTGATGACGATGAGAGCCTGACTCAGCGTCTTGCCGACACACACACACCCACTCTGCCGCTCCGCTCACTGCCAGCAGGGCAGCGATGTAACCTCCACTCTGGAAATTAGCTAGGTGGTCCACACACACACACTAGATGTAGCGACAGACACACTCACATAAAACACACACATTCTTTCCCTCTGCCCCTCTATTTATCCAATTGATCTTATCTTGCACTTGTCAAATAGAGTGATTCATATAGAGTGGTTCATGTAGAGTGATTCATATAGAGTGATTCATATAGAGTGGTTCATGTAGAGTGGTTCATATATAGTGGTTCATGTAGAGTGATTCATATAGAGTGATTCATATAGTGGTTCATATAGAGTGGTTCATGTAGAGTGATTCATATAGAGTGATTCATATAGAGTGGTTCATATATAGTGGTTCATGTAGAGTGATTCATATAGAGTGGTTCATGTAGAGTGGTTCATGTAGAGTGGTTCATGTAGAGTGATTCATATAGTGGTTCATATAGAGTGGTTCATATAGAGTGGTTCATGTAGAGTGGTTCATGTAGAGTGGTTCATGTAGAGTGGTTCATGTATAGTGATTCATATAGTGGTTCATATAGAGTGGTTCATGTAGAGTGAATCATATAGAGTGATGCATATGGAGTGATTAAAACAACAGAGATCACAACACTTCAGAGAGCACACTGTGTCCCAAATGGCACACTATTCTGCAGTGTACAAAACATTAGGAACACATTCCTAATATTGAGTTGCAATCCCCTCCCCCGGTTTGGCCTCAGAACAGCCTCAATTCGTAGCGGCATGGACTCTACAAGGTGTCGAAAGCGTTCCACAGGGATTCTTGTCCATGTTGACTCCAATGCTTCCCACAGTTGTGTCAAGTTGGTTGGATGTCCTTTGGGTGGTGGACCATTCTTGATACACACAGGAAACTTCTGAGTGTGAAAAACCCAGCATTGTTGCAGTTCTTGACACACTCAAACYGGTACGCCTGGCACCTACTACCATACCCTGTCTTGCCCATTCACTCTCTGAATGGTACACAGACACAATCCACGTGTCAACGCATAAAAATCCTTCTTTAACTTGTCTCCTCCCCTTCATCTACACTGGTTGAAGTGGATTTAACAAGTGACATCAATAAGGGGTCATACTGCAGCTTTCACCTGAATTCACCTGGTCAGTCTGTCATGGAAAGAGAAGGTGTTCCTAATGTTTTGTACACTACTTCTATAGTGCACTACCCTATGGGCCCTGTCAAAAATAGTGCACTACATATGGAATAGGGTGCCATTTGGGATGTATACCAAACTAAACTAAAGGGTTTCCCGGAAGTCTTTGATCAAGTGTGATATTCAGCAGAGGTTGGATGTGGGTGAGCCCCTACTGTGTGTCACAGGGATATGGAAACAACTGGCAATAAGGTTGATACATTTAGACTAGGACAACTGCAACACACACGATCATAGTTAAATATTACCCATAGGTATAGCCTGTTATTCTTATAGTAGCCTGTTATTGGTATAGAAGCCTGTTATTGGTATAGAAGCCTGTTATTGGTATAGTAGCCTGGTTTTGATATAGTGCCTTGTTATTGTATACGAAGCCTGTTTATTGGTTATAGTACTTGTTATTCTTATAGTAGCCTGTTATTGATATAGTAGCCCTGTTAGTTGACTATAGTAGCCTGTTATTGGTATAGAAGCCTGTTTTATTGGTATAGTAGCCTTATTCTTATACGTGCCTGTTTATTGATGATAGTAGCCTGTTATTGGTATTAGTAGCCTGTTATTCTTATAGTGCCTGTTATTGTTATAGTGCCTGTTATTTGATATAGTAGCCTGTTATTGATATAGTAGCCTGTTATTGTGGCTATATGTAGCCTGTTATTGATATAGAAGCCTGTTATTGGTATAGTAGCCTGTTATTGGTATAGTAGCCTGTTATTGATATAGAAGCCTGTTATTGATATAGTAACCTGTTATTGATATAGTAGCCTGTTATTGATATAGTAGCCTGTTATTGGTATAGTATCCTGTTATTGATATAGTAGCCTGTTATTGATATAGTAGCCTGTTAATTGATATGTATGCTGTTATTGATATAGTAGCCTGTTTCGTATTCTCTGCATCTCTCTTTCTCTTCAGGCTTGCTATTTTTATTATTTCTCTTGTCTCTCATTCCTCACACACATGCACGCACGCACGCACTTGTATAACTAACCTTTTGGGGACACAATTCAGTCCATTCAACATGACATTTTCCCTAACCTAAACCTAACCTTTACCCTAACCTTAACACTAACCTTAACCAAAAAACTAACCCTAACCCTAAAAATAATTATAACACTAACACTAATTTTAACCTTAACCTAAAAATAATTATAAACACTAATTCTAACCTTAACCCTAAACCCCCTAGAAATAGCATTTGACATTGATCTCCCCAGTTGGTCCTTTTTGTTCGTTTACTATTCCTGTGGGGTTAAACACGTCCACACACATACACACACAGTCACAATCTCCACCATCCTTCATGTGCGCTCCCAGGCGCAATCACTGAGGTATATGAACTATGCAACCTGTTCCTTTGTGTGAATGTCTCTCCTATTCGCGCGGGTACGCGCATCGAGAGGTAGCCGGAGCACGTACGTTGATTTCTCTCGAACAAGAGAGGAGGGAACGCACATCGCATTTTCCATCATACACACACACACGCTGCAGGCTCTCTCAAGCTAACGATTCCAGCCAGAGATCGAGACGAGAGGTGACGGAACGAACATTGTCGACACTGAAGCCGGACCAGAAAGCGACTGAGAGGAGGACTATAGAGTAGAGAGAGAGAGTGAACGGAGATCATTTGACCAAATATGCCTTAAAAGCCATTTCGGAGTTCGCCTGCGTGCCCATTGATTACATTCTCGTCCTTTTTTTTTACCAACATTTTGATTACAATTTTCTGTTGTTTGCTCTTGGAGTCAGTGACTGGCACGTTACGGGATGTGTTACGGAATTTGAAGATGGAGTTTTCCTCCCCTGTAGTGGATACGGTGCTGTTCCTCGTCTCGTCCTCCGGTTCATCTCAGGTCCTACTGTCAGTTACTACTCCACCCCGCCACCCGCGCCACGAGCCGCATTTATTATCCCACAGGTGCGCTCTTCCTGCTGTAGACCCCTCCTCCACGCGACCAGGTCGGGTCAGGACCCTTCCAAACTCTCCGTTCTGGTTCGACGATAACCACAACTGTCAGGTAAGAAGACATTACATTCAATGTTCATTTCAGTAATTCTACGACACAACATTGAACCGAACCGTCCCTATTGTCAATTTGACACCATTCTATCGCCTGTCACACAGCATTTTTGATGGATTCGACCACACACGTATTCAATGTGAAAATTGTGATTTGGCTAGAAGACAGTAGCCCATGAATATTCGGAACGTGTTTAACGAGATAGCCTGGGAAAACTATTACAAGTTTCAGATGATAGGTTGGAACAAAATGCACTTTGACTGTACTTCGACATCAATAGGCAACACCAATATCCTTCTGTTTAGGATGTTGAGGTAAAAGAAGACAAGCTACACATCGATTCAGAACCCTTGTGATTGGTTTTAGGGCAAGGCCACCTCGGTGTGTTGAAGTGTATAATGAACATGGCATGAGTGTAGACTGCTAGCCTATTCAGAGAGAGGAGAGAGGTAGAGAGGGGAAGAGGGAACGGGGGAGACGGGAGAAGAGGGAGACGGGGAGAGAGAGAGAAGACGGGGGAGAGAGGGGAAGAGGGAGACGGGAGAGAGAGACCTCTTGAGAATGAATGCAACGGCAGTTATCTGAAACTGCATCACAACACACACACACACCACACACACACACACACACACACACACACACAACACACACCCACACACACACACACACACACAACCACACACACACAACACACACACACACTGCTTATATATATTTATATCATGTGTTTTCAACCATCAATTTAAATGATTGCAACCCTTTACAACCCACACAATAATGCTAGGATTGGTATCCTTTATGCATATGAAAAGGACATGAAGAACAATGTAGGCTAGTCTACTGCTCTTTCCCACTAGATTTCTCTTCACCATTAGGGTCAAGATTGGAGACCACTGGGCTGTCCTCTTCCTGCGGGGGGGGTGTGTGTGTGTGTTTGTGTGTGTGTGTGGTGTGTGTGTTTATGTGCTGTGTGTGTGTGTGTGTGTGTGTGTGTGTGTGTGTGTGTGTGAGAGAGAGAGAGACCAGTGCTTAATTTGAACCCCATCCTGGCAGAACAGGCTCCGGCTCCTCTCAGTTTTGGACTGTTTGGTTCAGGAACCCATTTTCCAGGATCCGGTACATCTCGTGACAATGTGAACATGATGATAATAAAAGCAATCAAAGTTTAATTGAAGTTGACGACTCTGTAATTAATTATCCTGGCTGCCACCTAAACAACGTCATGTGAAAACTTGCCTGATATTCTAAGAACTGATTTGTGTTTGGGTCCGTGGTTTGCGCCACATTGTAGCCTATATAGACCAACGCGTGGCCATTGCTGTGGTKAGAGGGAGAAGATCGCCTGTATCTGTSACAGAACTAGAATGACAATCACCTTCTATGACCTCTCTCTGCTCTGATACACTCTTAGAAAAAGGGTTCCAAAAGGGTTCTTCGGCTGTCCCCACAGGAGAACCCTTTTTGGTTCCAGGTAGAACTTATTTGGGTTCCATGTAGAACCCTCTGTTGACAGCAACCCAACATTGAAAGGGTTCTACATGGAACTCATAAGGGTTCTACCTGAAAGCAAAAATAGTATTTGAAAGGGTTCTCCTATGGGGACAGCTGAGGAACCCTTTTAGGAGCCTGCAACTCTCATCTCTCCAATTTGCACTTTTTTATCTAATTGAATCATAGGAAAGGGGAAGGGAARGGTTCTGGAGGTGCCGTATCTCCCCTGATGATTTGAAATGTATTTGCCAAAGTTGTAGAATGTGTTGAGAAGGTAATGAAATCATTGTGGATGGTACACCAGGAAGTAGGCTGGTCATTCAGCTGGTGGAATGGGTGTAGTCCAATCACAAGGCATGTCTACGGTCAGGAACACGCAGCAAATCTCAGGCCTTTCGCAGTATTTCTAATGAAAACACAGGTTGGAAAGCAAATGGACTCTGCTGAAAAGAGAAGACTAATCTGTCTGTAGGTTATCAACTAACAAATAGACCTATTGAGCGAACACCATTCTTTTACAAAGTTAAGCAAGAGAGAGAGAAGCTTTTGGCACGAACGCATCGCACCATCGCGGGTGAGTGAACTGTGCATCATTGGGTGAAACTGGAAAGCTTTTTCAGGACTATAATTTCCTCATATTGTACAATGTGTCAACACACCTGGACTACTGATGGATTCAAGACACGGTCCTTTTTATTGATCTCAGTTTGTCAGTGTCAAAGTACCCTRTCATTTCCATCATTTGTGAGGTATAAAAAAAATGATGTAGAATTGCATGAAATGTGATTTTAAAAGGCCACATTTTCCCTGACCTTTCGGCTACAAAACAGTTCCCCTTGTGTGTGCATTGTGCCTCTCCTCTACTGCTCCATGTCAATATGTACAAGTGATGATAATGCTTTATTATAAAGGGGATTTCTTCTTCATACATTCCGGTACCTCAGACCCCCCCCAGTTCCACCCCCCTCTCAGCTCACTTTTTGTTCTGGCACCTCCCAATTTACAAATGAAGCACAGTGTGTGACACACAGCTTTCCTCTGCCACATATAATTATGATACACAGTCTAAAGCGAGAGAGTGTCAATTAGCTATTGTATGACAGCTATGTAAAAACCCATGCGTCATTCTAGAAGAAGGTCTTACTTTGTCAAGACAGCAAGCTCTTGGTTGTTCCTTTGTCTATTCAACTCAGGCCCAAATGTTTGTCTCTGTGTTTGTCTGTGTGTTTGTGTGTGTGTGTGTGTTTGTCTCTGTGTGTGTGTGTGTGTTTGTCTCTGTGTTTATCTCTGTCTCTGTGTTTATCTCTGTCTCTGTTTGTCTTTGTGTCTCTGTCTCTGTTTGTCTTTGTGTCTCTGTCTCTGTTTGTCTTTGTCTCTGTCTCTGTGTTTATCTCTGTCTCTGTGTTTATCTCTGTCTCTGTGTTTGTCTCTGTCTCTGTGTTTGTCTCTGTCTCTGTGTGCGTGTTTGTCTCTGTCTCTGTGTGTGTGTTTGTCTCTGTGTGTGTGTGTGTGTGTGTTTGTCTCTGTGTGTTTGTCTCTGTGTGTTTGTCTGTGTGTGTGTTTGTCTCTCTCTGTGTCTCTATTAGAGGTCGACCGATTATGATTGAACACTTATTTTAACTTAATATAATACATCAATAAAATCAATTTAGCCTCAAATAAATAATGAAACATGTTCAATTTGGTTTAAATAATGCAAAAACAAAGTGCTGGAGAAGAAAGTAAAAGTGCAATATGTGCCATGTAAGAAAGCTAACGTTTAAGTTCCTTGCTCAGAACATATGAAAGCTGGTGGTTACATTGCACAACCTTCAATGTTATGTCATAATTACATAAAATTCTGGCAAATTAGTTTGCAACGAGCCAGGGGCCAACATGTTGATATACCTGACTCTGCGTGCAATGAACGCAAGAGAAGTGACACAATTTCACCTGGTTAATATTGCCTGCTAACCTGTATTTTCTTTTAGCTAATATGCAGGTTTAAAAATTATATACTTCTGTGTATTGATTTTAAGAAAGGCATTGATGTTTAGGTTGGTACAGTCGTGCAACGATTGTGCTTTTTTCGCAATGCGCTTTTTTTACATCTCCCGTTTGCGAAGTTGGGCTGTCTTGGTTTAGGAAGAATAGTTTCACACAGTTTCGCAACGAAGCCAGGCGGCCGCACAGACTGCATATACCCGTGACTCTGTTGCAAGAGAAGTGAACACTTTCCTAGTTAAAAGAAATTAATGTTAGAGGCAATATTAACTAAATATGTCAGGTTTTAAAATTATACTTGTGTATTGATTTTAATAAAGGCATTGATGTTTTGGTTAGGTACATGTTGGAGCAACGACCGTCCTTTTTCGCGTGAATGCGCACTGCAATCGATTCTAATGCAACGTGAACACGCTACAGTAAACTAGTATATCATCATCCAATGTGTAGTTAACTAGTGATTATGATTGATTGATTGTTTTTTTATAAGATAAGTTTAATGCTAGCTAGCAACTTACCTTGGCTTCTTACTATCATTCGCGTAACAGCAGGCCCTCGTGGAGTGCAATGTAAGGCAGGTGGTTAGAGCGTTGGACTAGTTAACCGTAGAGTTGCAAGATTGATCACCGAGTGGACAAGGTAAAAATCTCGTTCTGCCCCTGAACAAGGCAGTTAAACCACTGTCTCTTTAGCGTCATTGAAAAATAGAAATATTTTCCACTGACTTGCCTAGTTAAATAAAGGTGTACATTTTTCCCCAAAATGTCGATTCGATTGTTATGAAACTTGAAATCGCCTAATTAATCGGGCATTCCGATTTAATAGGTCGACCTTTGTCTCTATATCTCTGTGTGTCTCTGTTAGTGTCTCTGTGTTGTGTCGTTGTGTCATACTGTATGTTCATGTTGTGTGTACACAAGTGTGTAATAGTACTGTTCAATTGTGTGTATACACAGATTAAGGGAATCTGTCTCAATATAGGCTAATCAGTACACTTGTTAGAAAAGGAGGATAGCTAGAACTAAAAGGTTTATTTGGCTGTCACCATAGGAGAATCCTTTGAATAAGGTACATTACTACTCCACACTGAACTACAAGCAGAGGACAGGTACTATTCACTGGCTGTAGTTCAGTGTGGAGTAGTAATGACTGTCCCTGGTGTAGTTTCCAGTGTGGAGTATAATGTAGCCTGTCTCTGGTTGTAGTTAGTGTGGAGTAGTAATGTACCTGTCCTCTGCTGTGTAGTTCAGTGTGGAGTAGTAATGTATGTCCTTGGCTGTAGTTCAGTGTGGAGTAGTAATGTACCTAGTCATCTGGTGTAGTTCAGCTGTGGAGTAGTATGTCTGTCCTTGGCTGTAGTTACCTGTCTTGGCATGTAGTTTATACACGAGGTCGCTTGTATGTGATAAAGCAACTGCTCTGATTTTTTGACATACTATCACAACAACGTCTTGCAGGTCTAGTTTTGTCGGCATAATGACCATGTCCAAGTCAAATGGACCAAGTGCACAAAAAGGACATATGGATAATATACAATTGTCACCAGAAGAGCAGCCACGGCTGGCCTTAGTGTACAGGAGAGCAGCGCTGGTAAGTGCATGTGATATCTCCCTGATTCATAGTGGAGGCAGGTAGACTTCATCACTGCTTGTCTTTGTGAGAGTATTGAAATAGTTTTGAAATCACCAAAGCTGTCTGTTTTTTAAGCGACTAGCGGCACGCTGAAGAACCGCCAACATACTCACAAGAACATGCCACAGAGGGCACGTCACTGCTCCCAAGTCAGAAACAAGACTTACTCGGGGAACACACGTAATACATAGACGCATGGCTAATGAAAGCTGTATTCCACATCATGTGATCTCAGTCAAGCTAGTAAGATTGCTCTGAAAAACAGATACGCTAACCTTATGGAAAGTGGAGACTGGTGATGTAGATCCACAGCATTACAACACATGCTAAAACACACTTTAATATTGATATTTGCTGTATTGTTGATTTTGTATTGTAGATATGTTGTGGTAGAGTAGTGTGTAATAATGTAGATATGTTGTGGTAGAGTAAGTGTAATAATGTAGATATGTTATGTAGAAGTAGTGTGTAATAATGTGTTGTGGTAGAGTAGTGTGTTAATATGTGTTGTGGTGAGAGTAGTGTGTAATAATGTATTGTGGTAGAGTAGTGTGTAATATGTGTTGTGGTAGAGGTAGTGTGTAATATGTATTGGTGGTAGAGTAGTGTGTAATAATGTGTTGTGGTAGAGTAGTGTGTAATATGTGTTGTGGTAGAGTAGTGTGTAATAATGTGTTGTGGTAGAGTGTGTGTAATAATGTGTGTGGTGAGTAGTGTGTAATAATGTATGTGGTAGAGTAGTGTGTAATAATGTTGTTGTTGGTAGAGTAGTGTGTAATAATGTTGTTGGTAGAGTAGTGTGTAATATGTGTTTGTGGTAGAGTAGTGTGTAATAATGTGTTGTGGTAGAGTAGTGTGTAAATAATGTGTTGTGGTAGAGTAGTGTGTAATAATGTGTTGTGGTAGAGTAGTGTGTAATAATGTATGTGGTAGAGGTAGTGTGTAATATGTGTTGTGGTAGAGTAGTGTGTAATATTATTGTGGAGAGTAGTGTGTAATATGTGTTGTGGTAGAGTAGTGTGTAATAATGTATTGTGGTAGAGTAGTGTGTAATAATGTGTATGTGTAGAGTAGTGTGTATATGTGTTGTGGTAGAGTAGTGTGTTAATATGTGTTGTGGTAGAGTAGTGTGTATATATGTGTGTGGTAGAGTAGTGTGTAATAATGTGTTGTGGGGTGAGTAGTGTGTAATAATGTGTTGTGGTAGAGTAGTGTTGTAAGTTGTTGGTATAGTAGTGTGTTATAAAGTGGTAGAGTAGTGTGTAATAATGTGTTGCGGTAGAGTAGTGTGTAATAATGTGTTGTGTGGTGAGTAGTGTGTTATAAGTGTTGTGGTAGAGTAGTTGTGTAATAATTGATTGTGGTAGAGTAGTGTGTAATATGTGTTGTGGTTAGAGTAGTGTGTAATAATGTGTTGTGGTAGATAGTAGTAATATGTGTGTGGTAGAGTAGTGTGTATAATGTGTTGTGGTAGAGTAGTGTGTAATAATGTTTGGTGGTAGAGTAGTGTGTAATGTGTTGGGTAGAGTTGTGTAATAATGTGTTGTGGTAGAGTAGTGTGTAATAATGTGTTGTGTAGAGTAGTGTGTTATAAGTTTGGGGTAGAGTGTGTGTAATATGTGTTGGGTAGGAGTAGTGTGTAATAATGTGTTGTGGTAGTAGTGTGTATAATGTGTTTGTGGTAGAGTAGTGTGTAATATGTTGTGGTAGAGTAGTGTGTATATGTGTTGTGGTAGAGTAGTGTGTATAATGTGTTGTGGTGAGTGTGTGGTATGTATTGTGGTAGAGTGTGTGTAATATGTGTTTGTGGTAGAGTAAGTGGTTGTAATAATGTGTTGTGGTAGAGTAGTGTGTAATAATGTTTGTGTGGAGTAGTGGGTGTAATAATGTGTTGTGGTAGAGTAGTGTGTAATAATGTGTTGTGGTAGAGTAGTGTTGTTAATGTGTTGTGGTAGAGTAGTGTGTAATAATGTGTTGTGGTGAGTGTGTATAATGTAGTTGTTGGTAGAGTAGTGTGTAATATGTGTTGTGGTAGGTAGTGTGTATATTGTGTGTGGTAGAGAGTGTAATAATGTGGTATGTGGTAGAGTAGTGTGTAATAATGTGTTGTGGTAGTAGTGTTTATTAATGTGTTGTGGTAGAGTGTGTGTTAATTATGTTGTGGTAGAGTAGTGTGTATAAATGTTGTGGTAGGTATGTGTGTAAATAATGTGTTGTGGTAGATAGTGTGTAATAAGTTTGTGCGTAGAGTAGTGTGTAATAATGTGTTGTGTAGAGTATTGTGTTAATAATGTGTTGTGGTAGAGTAGGTGTAATATATGTTGTGGTAGAGTAGTGTGTAATAATGTGTTTGTAGAGTAGTGTGTATAATGTGTTGTGGTAGAGTGTGTGTAAAATGTGTTGTGGTAGAGTAGTGTGTAATAATGTGTTGTGGTAGAGTAGTGTGTATAATGTGTTGTGGTAAGTAGTGTTTATAATGTGTTGTGGTAGAGTAGTGTGTAATAATGTGTTGTGGTAGGTAATATGTGTGTGTAATAGATAGTGTTGTGGTGAGAGTGTGTAATAACTGTGTTGTGGTGAGTAGTGTGTATATAATGTAGATATGTTAGGAGAGTAGTGTGTAATAGTGTGTTGTGGTAGAGTAGTGTGTAATAGTGTGTTGTGTAGAGTAGTGTGTAATTAATGTGTTGTGGTAGAAGTAGTTGTGTTATAATGTGTTGTGGTAGAGTAGTGTGTAATAATGTTGTTGTGGTAGAGTAGTGGTGTAAAATAATGTGTTGTGGTAGTGTAGTGTGTAATAATGTATTGTGGTAGAGTAGTGTGGTAATATGTGTTTGTGGTAGAGTAGTGTGTAATAATGTATTGTGGTAGAGTAGTGTGTAATAGAGTGTGTGGTAATAGGGTGTGTAGTTGTGGTAGAGTAGTGTGTAATAATGTGTTGTGGTAGAGTAGTGTGTAATAATGTGTTGTGGTAGAGTAGTGTGTAATAAGTGGTTAGTGGTAAGTAAGTGTGTATAATGTTTTGTGGTAGAGTAGTGTGTAATAATGTGTTGTGGTAGAGTAGTGTGTTAATGTTTTGTTCGTGGAGTAGTGTGTAATAATGTGTTGTGGTAGAGTAGTGTGTAATAATGTGTTGTGGTAGAGTAGTGTGTATAATGTGTTGTGGTGAGGTAGTGTGTAATAATGGTTTGTGGTAGAGTAGTGTGTAATAATGTGTTTGGTAAAGTAGTGGTGTAATAATGTGTTGTGGTAGAGTAGTGTGTATAATGTGTTGTGGTAGAGTAGTGTGTAATAATGTTTTGTGATAGAGTAGTGTGTAATAATGTGTTGTGGGTAGAGGTAGTTGTAATAATGTGTTGTGTAGAGTTTAGTGGTGTTAATGTGTATTGTGGT
Source organism: Salvelinus sp. IW2-2015 (assembly GCF_002910315.2). NCBI lineage: Eukaryota > Metazoa > Chordata > Actinopteri > Salmoniformes > Salmonidae > Salvelinus > Salvelinus sp. IW2-2015. The sequence continues at coordinate 88,175 of NW_019943971.1, read as the reverse complement.
AGAAGTAGTGTAGTAATATGTATTGTGGTAGAAGTAGGTGTGTAATAATGTGTTTGTGGTAGAGTAGTGTGTAATAATGTGTTATGGTGAGGGTGTATATGTATTGTGGTAGAGTAGTGTGTAATAATGTGTTGTGGTAGAGTAGTGGTATATGTATAATGTTATGTGAGTAGTGTGTAATATCGTTGTGGTAGAGTAGTGTGTAATATTGTGTGGTAGTGTAAGTGTGTAATAATGTATTGTGGTAGAAGGTGTGTGTATAGAGTAGTGTGTATAATGTGTTGTTGTGAGAGTAGTGTGTAATAATGTGTTGTGGTAGTAGGTAGTGTGTAATAATGTTGTGGTAAGTAGTGTGTATAGATGTGTGTGGTAGAGTAGTGTGTATAATGTTGTGGTAGAGTAGTGTGTAATATGTTGTGGTAGAGTAGTGTGTAAAATGTGTTGTGGTAGAGTAGTGTGTATAATGTGTTGTGGTTGAGTAGTGTGGTAATAATGTGTTGTGGTAGAGTAGTGTGTAATAATGTTTTTGTGGTAGAGTAGTGTGTAATAATGTTGTGGTGAGTAGTGTGTAATAATGTATGTGTGGTAGAAGTAGTGTGTAATAATGTGTTGTGGTAGAGTAGTGTGTAATAAGTGTTATGTTATGGTAGAGTAGTGTGTAATAATGCGTTGTAGGTAGAGTAGTGTGTAATGTGTTGTGGTGAGTGTGGTGTAATAATGTGATATGTTATGGTAGATGTGGTGTGTAATAATGCGTTGTGGGTAGAGTATGTGTAATAATGTGTTTGTGGTAGAGTAGTGTGTAATAATTGTTGTGGTAGAGTAGTGTGTAAATATGTGTTGTGGTGAGTAGTGTGTAATTGTTGTGGTAGATATGTGGTATACTGTGTTGTAGGTAGAGTGTGTGTAATAATATGTTGTGGTAAGAGTAGTGGTGTAATAATGTGTTGTGGTAGAGTAGTGTGTAATATGTGTTGTGGTAGAGTAGTGTGTATAATGTTGTGGTAGAGTAGTGTGATAATAATGTTGTTGCGGTAGTAGTGTGTAATAATGTGTTGTGGTTAAGGTTCAGTGTTGTAATAATGTGTTGTGGTAGGTTGGTGTAATAATGTGTTGTGGTAGAGTAGTGTGTATATGTGTTGTGTAGACGTAGTGGTGTATAATGGTGTTGTGGTGAGTAGTGTGTGAATGTGTTTGTGGTAGAGTAGTGTGTAAATGTGTTGTGGTAGATAGTGTGTTATTGTGTTGTGGTAGAGTAGTGTGTAATAATGTGTTGTGTAGAGTAAGTGTGTAATAATGTGTTGTGGTAGAGTAGTGTGTATAATGTGTTGTGGTGTAGAATGTGTTGTGGTAGATAATATGTGTTGTGGTAGGTAGTGTGTATATAGTGTTGTGGTAGAGTGTAGTGTAATAATGTGTTGTGGTAGAGTATTGTAATGTGTTTGGTAGTAGTGTGTAATAATGTTGTGTGGTAGAGTGAATGTGTAATGTGTGTAGAGTAGTGTGTAATATGTGTTGTGAGGTGTGGTAGAGAGTAGTGTGTAATAATGTTGTTGTAGAGTAGTGTGTAATAATGTGTTGTGGGTAGAGTATTGTGTATATGTGTTGTGGTAGAGTAGTGTGTAATAATAGTGTGTGGTAGAGTGTGTGTAATAATGTGTTGTGGTAGAGTAGTGTGTAATAATGTGTTGTGGTAGAGTAGTGTGTAATAATGTGTTGTGGTAGAGTAGTGTGTAATATGTGTTGTGGTAGAGTAGTGTGTATATGTGTTGGGTAGAGTAGTGTGTAATAATGTGTTTGTGGTAAGAAGTAGTGTGTACTAATGTTTGTGGTAGAGTAGTGGTGTAATATGTGTTGTGGTAGAGTAGTGTGTAATAATGTATTGTGGTGAGATCGTGTGATATAATGTGTTGTGGTAGAGTGTGGTGATAATATGTGTTGTGGTAGAGTAGTGGGTGTAATAATGTGTTGTGGTAGAGTAGTGTGTAATATTGTGTTGTGTAGAGTAGTGTGTATAATGTGTTGTGGTAGAGTGTGTGTAATGTGTGTGGTAGAGTAGTGTGTAATAATGTGTTGTGTAGGTAGTGTGTGATTAATGTGTTGGTAGAGTATGGTGTGTAATAATGTGTTGTGGTAGAGTAGTGTGTAATAATGTGTTGTGGTAGAGGTTAGTGTGTAATAATGTGTTGTTTGGTAGAGTAGTGTGTATATGTGTTTGTGGTAGAGTAGTGTGTAATAATGTGTTGTGGTAGAGTAGTGTGTAATAATGTGTTGTGGTAGAGTAGTGTGTAATAATGTGTTGTGGTAGAGTAGTCTGTAATAATGTAGGTATGTTATGGTAGTGTGTAATAATGTGTTGTATTGTAGATATGTTGTGGTTGAGTAGTGTGTTGTAGAGTGGTGTGATAGTGTAACGTAGACGCAGTGAGTCAGGAAGCAGGTGCAGATTGTGAGTTTAGTAATAATGAACATGGAGAGTTACAAAACAAGAGATGTGCCTGGACATGAAAACTGAATCAATACTGCCTGAAGAGTGATGCTAGGGAGTGTTATATAATGGGGAAGTAATCAGGGTAGTGATGGAGTCCAGGTGTGCCTCGTGATGAGGTGCAGGTGTGCGTAATGATGGGTTGCCAGGACCGATGGTTCGTAAATCTTTGCTGTCGAGCTCCGGAGTGGGAGTAGATGTGACAGTACCCCCTTCCTGACGTGCGGCTCCAGCCGCAGGACGATGCCGGTCAGGTGGACGGCCCTGAGAGCAAGGAGCGGGCCGGTCGGCGAAGGTAGAGATCTCGGATGATGTTGGGATCTAGAATGTCATCCACCGGAACCCAACACCGCTCCTCTAGACTTTACCCCTCCCAGTCCACCAGGTACTGGAGCTGACCCATAAGCTGTCGGGAATCCAGGAGGGGTCTGACGGCATAGGCAGGGCCGGCCTGAGGAGGGAAACATGAAAAGAGTGTGAGATACGGTAATTAGTGTTGAGCTGTAATCTATATGTTACCTCATTGACCCTCCGGAGGACCTTGAAGGGCCCCACAAACCGGGGGCTCAGCTTCCGGCAGGGCAGGCGGAGTGGGAGGTTCCTGGTGGAGAGCCAGACGCGATCACCAGGATGGAACACGGGAGCCTCACTGCAGTGGTGGTCCGCCTGATCCTTCTGACGGTGGACAGAGCGCTAGAGCCTCAGGTGGGCACTGTTCCACACCTCTGCACGCAGGAACCACTCGTTAACTGCAGGGGCCTCGGTCTGGCTTGGAGTCCACCGAGCCAGGGCCGGCTGATATCCCAGGACGAATTGGGAGTCAGCCCAGTGTAGGAACCGGGCCCACTCCCCCTGCCTGTCCTGGCAGTGACTCCTTAGGAACCTTCCCAGTTCCTGTTTCGTCCTCTCCTCCTTCCCGTTAGACTGAGGCCGGTACCCGGATGTGAGGCTGACCGTGGCCACCAGCTTCTCCATAAAGGTTTTCCAGACCCGCAACATGAATTGGGGACCACGGTCAGAAACTCCGTTCTCCGGAAGGCCATAGTCCCGGAAGACCTGCTGGAATAATGCCTCAGTGACCTGTAGAGTGGTAGGTAGACCAGAGAGATGGATAAAACGGCAAGATTTAGAGAACCTGTCAACAACAGCCAGAATAGTGGTAAAACCATCAGCAAGGGGGAGATCCGTTACAAAGTCTATGGACAGATGTGACCAAGGCTGGTGAGGTACGGGAAGGGGAAGTAGTTCACCTGAAAGGAGCCTGCTGGGGAGATTTGGATTGAGTACATACCGAACATGAGTTGACATAGTAGGCAAAGTCCTGCCAATGGTGGGCCACCAGTATTTATCAGAGTGGGATTGGATGGTACAGGTGATATCTTGGTGTCCAGCGGCGAGGGATGTGTGTGCCCAGTTAAACAGACGATCTCTCACCCCTGTGGGGATGTAGATGCACTCTGGAGGGCAAGTGGAAGGAGCGGGTTCCCTCTCCAGAGCCTGGTGGATGCCCACATCTACGTCCCAAAACACAGGGCCAACGATATGGGAGGACCGCTTGATGGGCTGGAGGAGACTCACAGGACCCTCCAACGACATGGAACCACAGGGTGTGGGAAAGCAGGTCCTCCGTCATCTTGATCCCCAGGCGCTGATTCTCATCTTTGACCAGGAGATGGTGGGGTAATGGAGTTGGCGCCACGGGAGGCCTAGGATGACTTTGGACAGGTGCGGTGATGATGAAGAAGGGAAGGCTTTCCTGGTGCTTGGGTCCCATGGTGAGGGTGAGTGGTCCTGTGACGTGAGTAATTGTGCCAGATCCCAATGGTCGCATTTCCTGAACTTGGACAGGAAAAGGAGAGGAGAGCGGAGCGGATATGAAGTTATGTTCAGGGAGGAAGACCTGGTCGACGAAGTTCCCAGCGGCAGATGATGGACAGCCAGCCAGTGAAATTGACACCAGAAAGGGTTTGGCGGAAAGTGATGATGGAATACTCACGCCTACCCTGGGAGACGGAAGTTCACGGGGCCACCCCTCTGCTTTAGTGGACCTTGGGTTAGAACGCACCTGGCACCGCTGAAGCTGGTGTCCCTCCTGGCCGCAATAGGGACAGAGCCCCAGCTCTCTCCAGTGATGCCGCACTGCCGCAGAGAGGTGCGTAGCCCCCACTTCCATTGGTTCAGGCTCTGCCTCAGGACAGCCAAAGGAGGGAGGCGAGTGGCGAGGTGGACTCCGGCGCTCCTAAAGAATGTTATCCAGACAGATGGTCATCAAGATGAAGTGTCCAAGGATAGGTAGTCATCTTGATATGCCAACAGTCCGAAAGGTGAGGGTGTACTCTGCAGCGGTCTGGGTACCCTGCTGGAGTTGTGAGTCGCTCACCTCCCTCTCTGCCTGCTGAACCTCTCATAGGAACCTCCTCCTCTCCTCTCTCCCAGACGGCCYTAGCCCACTCCAACGCCCGTCCGCCAGCAGTGAAATGACCGTGGCAACCTTGGACCTCTCGTGATGGGGTCTCCCATCTGATACGCAAAATAGAGGGAGCACTGGAATAGGAAGCCACGGCATTTCGATGGAGTACCGTCATACTTCTCCGAAAGGAAAGGTCGGGCATCGCGGACCTGGGCGGACGGCCGGGTAGGCTGGGAGACTGGCTCACTGTGACGACCTGTGGTAGGAGGCCCTCCGTCAGAGTTATGGAGAACCTCGCAGGTGGTGTTAAGGTGGTGGGGACCTCCTTCATGGTCTATCCAGTAGAGCCAGCTGGTCGTGGTGTTGGTGGAGTCGATAACCCTGCTCCTCGACCGTCTGGAAGATGGTGTAATCATCTGCTAGGCTTCCATCATTTCTTGAGGAAGTATTCTGTAACGTAGACGCAGGGAGTCAGGAAGCAGATGGTGAGTTCAATAATAACGAACATGGAGCGTTAGAAAACAAGAAGCATATGGACAAGAAAACTGAACCAATACTGCCTGAAGAGTGATGCTAGATAAAGGGGAAGTAATCAGGGTAGCGATGGAGTCCAGGTGTGCCTCATGATGGCGTCGTTCATCTTCTCTGGCTGCGCATGATTGGCTCAGGGTGATGTCACTCACAACACCGCAGCACCTACTGGGATAGTCSTCTGAGGGCTAGGCAGCTTCTGCCCCCTTGTGTGCTGCCATGGAGTTGCAGTGGCCTTCCAAGAAGGCTCAAGGTCATTGGTCTCAGATAAGTCGACGTATTTTCTCTGGTAACTTTGAAGTGTGTCAACCTCATTGTTTACCATGTCTTAGCTAGCTGAAAAGTGTTGACTATCTCCAAATAATTTTCAAACTTAGCATTATGAAGGAAATGTAGAGTTGAAACATCTTGGCGCTCATCAACCTCTAAACATTGAATAGGGTTACATGCACACGGTAATGCGATTATTGTGGATAGTCAGATTAATATAYTAGTTTGATTAAAACGTTTACATGCTTTGCAAGAAGAACGATTTCCCTAATAAACCTGTTTACATGGACGCATCTGAAATCAGGTTACCTGATGGCACTGATAAATGCAGAAAATCGCTAATCAAAATATACATTCTGCTATAGCGAACATGTTATTTTTGGGAAGCATATTTGATTCTGAGTTTGGACATATAAAGTTTGTATGTGAAAACGACTTCTAAGACGTATACATTGTTGTTCCCAACTCACTTCATTCGCTCTAATGAGGGAGGCTCTCGGCTGGTGCTGGCACATGCGCCGATCAAATGCACCGCTGGAACGCCGATTAAGCTGTTCACGTCCTAATCATTCTAAAGATGGCTCAGAAAACCAGTTGTTTTAATCAGCGTATGCTTACTTCGATTATCACCTTTACGCCGATTAGGATAAACAGAGTAAGGTGTTTACATGACTAATGCCAAACTCAGCCTACTGCCATAATCAGTTTAATAGGAAATGATTAGTGTGCATGTAAACATACTCATTGAAATAAGGCCATCCATTAAAATAAAGTACGCTGGAAAAGAAGATACTCCTCCCTGGAGAACTCTGTCTACTCCTCCATCAATCCTGCCCTCCATCCACCCCTCCATCCATCCACCCTTCCCTCAATCCTGCCCTCCATCCACCCCTCCATCCATCCACCCTTCCCGCCCTTCCTCCCTAAATCCTGCCCTCCATCCATCCACCCTTCCCTCCCTTCCTCCCTAATCTCTCCACCCCTTCCCTTCAGTCTGTCAATTCAATTTATGCTGCTTATTGCCTCTTATTGGCATGAGACAAAACAGTGGCGCCCGTCAACGTCCATACGCATCAGAGACAAACAACAAACAGTGCGTGTGTGTCCGAGCGTGCGTGTGTGCATGTCCATACCCATCAGAGACAAACGACAATAAACAGAAATCAAAAAATGTGCGACTGGACCGTAGAGTCCTCAATTAATACAAATAAAAACTGCAACGAGACGAAAAACACAAAAGACTGAACCCAATCACAAATTGAACAACAGACAGAAGATGTCATAGTTTTTGTGTGTGTGTGTGTGTGTGTGTGTGTGTGTGTGTGTGTGGTGTGTGTGTGTGTGTGTGTGTGTGTGTGTGTGTGTTGTGTGTGTGTGTGTGTGTGTGTGTGTGTGTGTGTGTGTGTGTGTGTGTTATCAGGAAGCCTTAGGGGGCATACGTTTAGAAAGATAGACATCCTATTTATGACATCATTCATGTGGAACCTCATAATGTTGGGGTTGAGGTACGGGCAGTTTACCTGAGTCAATGTCCCATAGCTGTTGGCCTGCTGCCAAGGAAGAGGGATGGAGGGGAGGGGAGGGAGATGGATGAGGGGGGAGGAGGGAGAGGGGGCGGGGGGAGGGAGGAAGAGGGATGGCGGGGGAGGGAGGAAGAGGAATAGCTTTTCTCTGTTTCCCCAAGGTGTGAAGGCCATTGCCAGTCAGAGAGCTTGGCTAAGCAGGAGTTGTATTATTCAGAGACACACACACACACACACACACACACACACACACACACACACACCACACCTCACTTACCAGACAGGTTTGTATTATTCAGGGAGTGACTCAACTCTCCTCTCTGCCCCCCATTTTAGATGAGAATACATTTTACTGTAAGTCTGACTTAAAAAAGAGAGGGATGGAGAGAGGGATGGAGAGAGGGATGGAAGAGGGATGGAGAGGGGATGGAGAGGGGGATGGAGAGAGGGATGGAGAGAGGGATGAAGAGAGGGATGGAGGGGAGGAGAGGTGGAAGGGGATGAGAGGGATGGAGAGATGGAGAGATGGAGATGGAGAGGATGGAGAGAGGGATGGCAGAGAGGGATGGAGAGGGGATGAGAAGGATTGGCAGAAGGGGGATGGAGAGAGGGATGGGAAGGGGATGGAGAGGGGGGGAGAGAGGGAATGGAGAAGGGGGATGGAAAGAGGGAATGGAGAAGGGGAGGCGAGAGGGATGGAGAGGGGGATGGCGAGAGGGATGAGAGGGGGATGGAGGAGGGGGATGGAGAGGGGATGGAGAGAGGCGATGGAGCGGGGGATGGGGAGGAGGATGGAAGAGGGGGATGGAGAGAAGGGATGAGAGAGGATGAGAGAGGGAAAACTGGAGAAGAAGTTTCAGAAAAAGAAGAGAAGTGATTGAAGTCAATCATCATTAAGTGTGGGTTGATGGACTGCAGATTTCTCTTGTCTTTTCGCTCTTCTCCATGTATTGTTTTTTTTTTTTTCTCAGCTGATAGAGGAAAGGGGTTGAGACAGAGGAAAGAGGGCGAGAAATGGGGAGAGACTGAGCGCCGGTGTTTGAAGCAGTGTTTGGGGGGGGAGAGGGAACTTGTGTGTGGGTA
>NW_019943971.1:73008-77908 GCF_002910315.2 Salvelinus sp. IW2-2015 | reverse complement strand
ACTGCATGTAAGTCCAACTCTGTTGAGTCATTGAACTACAAGTAATTTTGCATGCCAAATAACCCCAGGCAATACGAGTAGCCTAGTCAACCTGCACACTGTGCCCAACTTTGGGGGTTGACACTAGCCTGACTGGTCCCAGATCTGTTAGTGTTTAAACAACTGACAAAAAGCACAACTGATCTGGGATATCAGGTCTGTGTTCTGTAAGGGGGTCACCGTAGATCTGGGTTKTTATTGGAGATGTTTACACATGAGCACCATGTGTTCTGTTGTGTGGTTTAGGTATATGGACCGACAATAAGGTAGAAAAGTAGGTTGTCCCTTCTCACCTGAGCCCACTCCCACAACATAAATGGTCTCCCCACATCCTTCATCCATCCTCTCTCGGAGTTGCCGTAGTAACGAGTCATACTGTTCTCCTGTGGGGCTGACCAGAGTCAGCTAGGAAAGAGAGAAAATGTATTTTTAGGTTCATTCACTGGTGTTACGCTTGTTTGATAATTGACAGAAACTTAAATACAGGTGTTTACAATAACATTTTATTGTAAACTGGACTTGGTGATGCATTTAAATTTACAACGTAAATAAAACGGAACATTACAGTTCATGTCCAGTAGAGGACAGAATAACACTAAAAAAACTAAGTAAGAACGGCCAGACAGACAGCATGCAAATATTGAAGCAATTAGCTAGAAGCTAGGCCTGGGTCGTTTGTTGATGTTACAATGACGTAGCCTAGCTTCTGGCAAGCCTGACCAAGTTGTAAATGTGCACATGCATGGTGATTCATGCAATTATGAACATATTGATGTTTAATCCATACTTTCTTATTTGAAATAAATTACATTTGCAGGATAGATATAGGTTTCAGGCCGGATTGGTGTCAGTTTTGCCCCAGCTAACACACCTGACTCCAATAATCAACTAATAATGGTCTTCAGTTTAGAATGCAATTAGTTTAAATCAGCTGTGTTTGCTAGGGAAGAGGGAAAAGTGTGACACCAAATCAGGCCCCGAGGACGAGTTGTCCAGGCCTAAATCTGGTCAAATCATCTTTGGTTGTTTCGCCAACTGTAGTGTCTACACAGTGGCACATATATACGTGTCATTCATTCACCATTGCATGTTTTGGTGGGTACTGGTCACTCTAAAAGATACGTGTCCGGTCATACTTGAACCAAATGAAATGCTATTATAAAAGTGTCACTTTCATAAAAATAGCAACATATTTTTGTTAAAGCTGATGTAAAATTGAAATCCACGAATACATATGCCATGTAGCTAGCTTTAGCTGAGTCGAGAGCAGGGCCTACCTTGCTAGTAAAGTCTAAATGATCCTCGGACTCGCCGTTAACATTCTCTCCGTCTTCGAAGCACTCTCCCCCTGAAAGGTCATCCCCACAGTCCGGTGCGAATATAGAAACTGGTACTACGGATTCCTCTTTCGGTAATGTCCCCGGGCTTAGCCCTGGCTCTATTGCTGCCAACGACGCCATCTCCCCAAACCTTCAGAAAAAAAGTAATTAAATTGCAAACTGCTAGCATAACATAGCTAAGCTAACGTTAGCTCACAAACCAAGCTTGCTACTGACACCAACATATTATGATGCAATGCATGCAACAATTTCGTACAGCAACTGCTTACGGTTTAAATTAGGCTAAAACGTCCCTTACTTAGCAATTTAAGTTGTATTAGTAATGTTATGTAAACATATACATTCATCATACCAGAAGTAGTAGTGTACATACAAGGTTTGCTTAGGTAGCCTATTTGTGTGTGGCCCGCCCCTATATTAAATACAGAAACAGGATTGGCTACAGTACTCAAAGCTCCACCCTCCTACCCTAGGTTCTTGAACGTTGACAGGTGTTCAACACAGAATGGAATTATTTCACAGAAACAAAATCAATACATTTTTCTCTTAGAGTTTTGACTCTCTTTCAATGTGTCATATGCACACATAATATAGTGTGTGCACGATCATAGAAACGCCTTGCAGCAAATATTTGAATAACATATTAAAATACTGTACGTAAGTAATGTATGTAGTAACTATATGTACCACTAGATCGCAGTTTCATTGGTCAAAATACAGTGGATGGACACCTACATTGTCTGTACTAGAAAGTATCAAATGAATTACTAAAATGTCCAGTATTGTTGTGTAAGACTCAGAAACACCATACTACAGGCTGAAAGGGAGAAGAATGAAATGAGAAAGAATGAAAAAAGAAAGGGTAAGAAGTCAAATAGATAGAGCCCTCCACCTTGTTGAGAAATATGTCCCAAATGGCACCATATTCCCTACAAAGTGCACTACTTTTGACCAGAGCTCTATGGGCCCTGATAAAACAAATGTGTACACCATATAGGGAATATGGTGCCATTTGGTACATTCTCTGGCAAATCACTCCAAATATATTTGACTTTCTTCCAGTGGAGGCTGCTAAGGGGAGGGTGGCTCATGTTAATGGCTGGAGTAATGGCTGGAATGGTTTCCATGTGGTTGATACCATTCCATTGACTCCATTCCAGCCATTACTATGAGCCGTCCTCCCCTCAGTAGCCTTCACTGCTTCCTTCTATTGCTTGGTTAGAAATGTAGGCTACTGATATTCTTGGCCCTGATTGGTCACCACTTTTACAACTCAATCTCTTATTGGCTAGTACACAATTCTAAACCCTGCCCTTTCTACAATACCAGACTGTAAAATGAAAACTTTCTCACTTTTCAGGCTTTTTCTGCTGAGATTTCATTGAGAAGTCCGCCAAGATGGTATGTATGACTGTAATTCATTCAGAACTATTATTTTATCAACTGTCTCTGCTTTCAAACTATCTACACACTACAGCATGTCAGATACATTGTTAAAACACCTCCCTTTCAAAGGCAAATCAATACAAGGTAGAGGGACAGTTAGCTGGTAAAGTTTGTGTGCAGCTCCTGAAACTGATGTTTTGCTTTGATACTCTGTTATCATGATTATTATTGTCACAGTACACATAACCTTGGGACAACTGGCATTTAATATGAGTCTGGGATTAAAAGACTTTCATTGCCAATATTATTTATTCTACTACAGTGACAGTCCATCAAATCCATATGTGGTTCTTCGTGGTCTTTTGCAGTAGTGTTCCTTATCTTGATGTACTTTGAATTATTGTGAGTAGTTAGAGTCTGGTGATTAGTTGGATTCAGGGTTGTAAAAAGTAAGAGGATGACACCTGTATATTCTACAGCCTTTAGATCAGGGCTCTCCAACCCTGTTCCTGGAGAGATACCCTCCTGTAGGTTTTCACTCCAACCCTGTTCCTGGAGAGATACCCTCCTGTAGGTTTTCACTTGTTCCTGGAGAGATTACCCTCCTGTAGGTTTTCACTCCAACCCTGTTCCTGGAGAGCTACCCCCTGTAGTTTCCACTCCAACCCTGTTCCTGGAGAGATATACCCTCCTGTAGGTTTTCACTCCAACCCTGTTCCTGGAGAGCTACCCTCCTGTAGGTTTTCACCCCAACCCTGGTCCTGGAGAGATACCCTCCTGTAGGTTTCCACTCCAATCCCAGTTGTAACGTACCTGATTCAGCTTATAAACCAGCTAATTATTAGAATCAGGTGCACTAGATTAGGGTTGTAGATGGTAGGATACCCAATAGTTCAGTAGTCTAGAAATATTCTGTGTCACAATATAAATGTGGCTAACTTTGTTGCTTTGAACCACAAGAAATGTACAACGTCAATGGATTCTATCCCCAACGAATTACAGAGCGTTTGAGAATTCACTGGAGACTCCACCTGTTTGATGATTAACGTCATAATTGATCTGAGATACAGAGACAGGTGGTGCAGTGTTCCAAGGTGCGGCCCAGGTATAGGGTCTAACTACTATATCTTCTACGTGACTAATACCATGTGATACCAGGGACATTGACCCACTGATACAGAGGACACAATGACTACCATTTATTAGATCCAACCAATGATTGTTTAAAGGGAGGTATTATGTGAATCTCAATAGCATCATTGACGATGCAGTGTCGCACACACATGCACGCACACACACACACACACCACAGATTGTGGTACAGACAGAGGGTGTGGTAGGGTCTTACCTCGTCTTTGAATCACCAGTTTCATCCTCTATTTTTTTTGTCTCAGTGTTGTAAACCATTTATGACTTTACTGTCTCCTTGTGACCACTTCCTGACCATCTCAACGGTCAAACAGCATTCAAACAACGTTTAGTTCCTGTTTTCCTGCTTTTATGACCCTGTGTTCGGTATTTTATGACTGATCCCAGATATGATTGTGCAAACATGGCGTGACAGTGACCATAGGAGTCGTCTAGTACAAACAGATCTGGGACACGGATATGGTTTTATTACCCGTGGGTGTTTCACTCACTACCCCAATAAGGTTGATCATTAACACTGAACCAGATAACCTGACCGTAGGTTTTGTTACCGTGGTTCCACGTGCACCACAGACGGGCTGATACGAATCTGTAAAGCACAGGTGGCTGGTGGCATCTTAATTGGGGAGGACGGGCTTATTGTAATGACTGGAGCTGAATGAATGGAGTGGTATGGAACTCATCATGGGTTTCCACGTGTTTGATACGTTTCCATTCACTCCATTCCAGCCGTAATGATGAGACGTCCTCCCCTCAGCAGCCTCCTGAGCTGTAAAGTGTATGCAGCAGTACACGCCACAGTTATGGATAACAACGTTTACAAAAACACAAAGGTCATACAGAGTTCATACAGATGTCATTGACACTTAAGGATGATCAACTAAAGGTTCATAGCTCCATCGTCATGTCAACTCCATCGTCATGTCAACTCCATCGTCATGTCAACTCCATCGTCATGTCAACTCCATCGTCATGTCAACTCCATC
>NW_019943971.1:54472-69871 GCF_002910315.2 Salvelinus sp. IW2-2015 | reverse complement strand
CTGTGAACTCACTAAGTCAGTGTACTCACTTATACAGTCTATTGTCACTGTCCTGTCTATCTGCCTTTTAGTCTGTCTGTCTCCTGCCTGTCGTTGTCTCCTGCCAGTCTGTCTGCCTCCTGTCTGTCTGCCTGTTAGTCTGTCTGCCTCCTGTRTGTCTCCTGCCTCCTGTCWGTCTCCTTGGTTAACTGGAACATCAGTGGACTGAACTCACACTTGGCCTTCTAGGAATTTTAGTATCTTTTTACTAGTAGTGGTGGTTGATACCAATTCAATGCTAACTCTCTTAACGACAGATGTTAATCAGTGCTGAGTCATGACTAAGGCTGAGCAACAAGCTATCAAGGGTGGCTAGCAGCCTAGCGGTTAGTGCGTATGGCCAGTAACCAAAAAAGTTCTAATCCCAGAGCCGACAAGGTGAAAAATCTGTTGATGTGGCCGTGAGCAAGGCACTTAACCCTAGTTGCTCCAGGGTTGTCGTTGATCATTGGCTGTGACCTCCCTCTCTGATAGGTGTCTCTCTGAGTGTCTCAGGGGGAGTTGGGTAAAAAACACATATACAATTCACACATGTGTATAGGACCATTATGTGCAATAGAACAAATATAATTCAGTTAACAGCGGACCAGTTTTTGATTAGATATTGATTGACATAAACTGGACTCAAGTAACTAACTTTCAGTTAAAGTAATTTAGTGAAGAACTGTCAGTTAATATCAATCAACTCAAGTTATTCAGACCAAATGGTTCGTATACAGTTGAAGTCGGAAGTTTACATACACCTTAGCCAAATACATTTAAACTCAGTTTTTCACAATTCCTGACATTTAATCCGAGTAAATATTCCCCGTCTTAGGTCAGTTAGGATCACCACGTTATTTTAAGAATGTGAAATGTCAGAATAATAGTAGAGAGAATTATTTATTTCAGCTTTTATTTCTTTCATCACATTCCCAGTGGGTCAGAGGTTTACATACACTCAATTAGTATTTGGTAGCACTACCTTTAAATTGTTTAAAACTTGGGTCAAACATTTCGGGTAGCCTTCCACAAGCTTTCCACAATAAGCTGGGTGAATTTTGGCCCATTCCTCCTGGCAGAGCTGGTGTAACTGAGTCAGGTTTGTAGGCCTCCTTGCTCGCAGATGCTTTTTCAGTTCTGCCCACAAATTTTCTATAGGATTGAGGTCAGGGCTTTGTGATGGCCACTCCAATACCTTGACTTTGTTGTCCTTAAGCCATTTTGCCACAACTTTGGAAGTATGGTTGGGGTCATTGTCCATTTGGAAGACCCATTTGCGACCAAGCTTTAACTTCCTGACTGATGTCTTGAGATGTTGCTTCAATATATCCACATAATTGTCCTTCCTCATGATGCCATCTATTTTGTGAAGTGCACCAGTCCCTCCTGCAGCAAAGAACCCCCACAACATGACGCTGCCACCCCCGTGCTTCACGGTTGGGATAGTGTTCTTCAGCTTGCAAGCGTCCCCCTTTTTCCTCCAAACAGTTCTATTTTTGTTTCATCAGACCAGAGGACATTTCTCCAAAAAATACGGTCTTTGTCCCCATGGTGGTTTTGGAGCAGTGGCTTCTTCCTTGCTGAGCGGCCTTTCAGGTTATGTCGATATAGGACTTGTTTTACTGTGGATATAGATACTTTTGTACCTGTTTCCTCCACCATCTTCACAAGGTCCTTTGCTATTGTTCTGGGATTGATTTGCACTTTTCGCAACAAAGTACGTTCATCTCTAGGAGACAGAACGCGTCTCCTTCCTGAGCGGTATGACGGCTGCGTGGTCCCATGGTGTTTATACTTGCATACTAATGTTTGTACAGATGAACGTGGTACCTTCAGTTTGGAAATTGCTTTGGAAATTGCTCCCAAGGATGAACCAGACTTGTGGAGGTCTACATTTTTTTTCTGAGGTATTGTCTGATTTCTTTGATTTCCCATGATGTCAAGCAATGATGTACTGAGTTTGAAGGTAGGCCTTGAAATACATCCACAGGTACACCTCAAATTGACTCAAATTATGTCAATTAGCCTGTAAGAAGCTTCTAAAGCCATGACATAATTTTCTGGAATTTTCCAAGCTGTTTAAAGGCACAGTCAACTTAGTGTATGTACATTTCTGACCCACTGAAATTGTGATACAGTTAATTATAAGTGAAATAATCTGTCTGTAAACAATTTTTGGAAAAATGATTTGTGTCATGCACAAAGTAGATGTCCTAACCGACTTGCCAAAACTATAGTTTGTTAAACAAGAAATTTGTGGAGTGGTTGAAAAAACGAGTTTTAATGACTCCAACCTAAGTGTATGTAAACTTCCGACTTCAACTGTAAGCTGTATCCACGCGGGCCAYTCTGTGTTGTGGTTCTGTAGGTCCTGTTAGTATTAACATCCATCAACTCAAGTTATTCAGACCAAATGGCTCATATAATCTGTATCCACGCGGGCCAGTCTGTGTTGTGGTTCTGTAGATCCTGTTAGTCTATTTTGGCAGGATGAATAATGCTAGACATTCCTGAGAGACAATTTACAGGACAACACGAAGAGACCTGCCTCAAGGCTTTGGAATGTTGCATGGTGGGACCACATTTCCTGGTGAGAGGCGGCGGTCTGGAGAGTGTGTGTGTGTGTAAGGTAGGGGTAGGTGTGGGGTGTAGGGTTAGGTGTGTGTGTGGGGGGTAAGGAAGAGGGTAGGTGTGGGGTTGTAGGGTTAGGTGTGGTGTGTGTGTGTGTGTGTGTGGGAAGGTAGGGGTAGGTGTGGGTGTAGGTTAGGTGTGTATGTGTGGGGGGGAGTACCTTGGTGTGTGTGTGTGTGTGTGTGTGTGTGTGTGTGTGTGTGTGTGTGTGTGTGTGTGTGTGTGTGTGTGTGTGTGTGTGTGTGTGTGTTGTTGTGTGGGTGTGTGTGTGTGTTGTTTGTGTGTGTGTGTGTGTGGGTGTTGTGTGTGTGTGTGTGTGTGTGTGTGTGTGTGTGTGTGTGTGTGTGTGTGTGTGTGTGTGTGTGTGTGTGTGTGTGTGTGGGTCAGTGGGGTCCATCATAGACACACAGAGTGAGGAAACTAGCCACCGACGGGAGACACACAGTGAATTCTTTACAATTGCTGATAAATGTGATGGCATGATTACCACACATTACACTGTATGTGAAAGTTAACTTACTCTAAAACTTTTGCCAGCAGAGGGCAATATTGTAGTCATTTTACCTCTAAATCAATCTGTCAAAACTTTATTAGAACAATCATGTAATTAAAGAATACAAGATGAGAAAAACCAACCAAGAACATTAGCTTGACACATTTTTGGCAATATGACAACAAAGTCGAAGTAAGAAAAAAAATACATAGTGACTGGTTAAATGACATTCATGTCAATATGTGACAAGAAATACAGCAGCCTACATGATGAATGCAAATTGGAATCCCCTGGCAAAGTATATGTCAAACAGCTATTGCTGCAAATGTAGGATCTTAATCTGATCACTCTGTTGCAGGACAACTTTCCTGTAATGTGTGCAATTAAACAATTAGAGGTTTGAGGTTTAACAAGGCTTTGAGGTATAAAAAGGTTTCTTAAATTTGTAATTTCCCCTTTGACATTTCAGACTTGATTTTCCCTTACGAAAAATCTATCAATCCCTACAAAAAACGTCCATTAATTATAATCCACATAATAATTCACTTTTCCTGTTGCTGCAGGATTATTTTCCTGCTGTAGCAAACTGGCTCAAATTAAGATCCAACATCTGTATAACTATATACCAATAATATTCAGATTATGTAAAAATACAAAAACTATTGAGTTTAGAGTAAGCCATGTTGTTAGGTCAAGTTTATGCTGCACTAATTACTCAAAAAACGATTTGTTTGTTTTGGGGGCTGCTCTTGCCCCAACAGCTATAAAGAAATGTCCTCATGTCTTCACAAAATCCAAGGTACTCCTCAGAGTGAAAAGATAAACATGCTGTATCAGAAATGCTTTGGCAATAGTGCTCTTGGTGTCACGTCAGAATAACTCCCCTTCTTTTATAGTTCCTGCATGGATGACCTATCCTCCCCAGGATAAAAAGGATTTAAGTCAAATATAATAGTTCCTACTTGTGTCACGTCAAAAATACTTCCCCCCTCTTCCCCTATATTTCCTGTAGGGGTTCTTCGGCAGCTGACCCCTAGGTCACCTCTACTCTGATTATAGATCCTGTAGGGGTGCTCCGGCTGCCGACCCCAGGTCTCCCCTACTTGACCCTGTGCTCT
Source organism: Salvelinus sp. IW2-2015 (assembly GCF_002910315.2). Classification (NCBI taxonomy): domain Eukaryota; kingdom Metazoa; phylum Chordata; class Actinopteri; order Salmoniformes; family Salmonidae; genus Salvelinus; species Salvelinus sp. IW2-2015. The sequence continues at coordinate 65,608 of NW_019943971.1, read as the reverse complement.
GACCCTTCTGAGCCAGATAGTCCTTATAGTTCCGGGTCAGGAGGGTGTACAACAAAGGGTTAATACAGCTATTCCCATAGGTCAGACACGTTACAAAGAAATTKATGTAACTGTGAGTGGCAGGAGACAGAGCCCTGAGGGTCTGCGGGGAAAATAACTGCGCCAACTGCCACCCCCAGAAAGGCAGGAAACACACCCAGTACGCGACAACGATACAAAAAATCATTGTTACTACCTTTTGTTTTAAGCCTCGTCTTCTCGRTGAACGGCTGCTTCCTCCCAAGCTAGCCTGAGCAGTCCAATAGCGACGTGCTAGGCCTGCGTAGAGACCAACAATGACTAAACCGGGTACGAGGACGCTGGTCAGGAACAGGACGGTGAGGTAGACCTTGAAGGCCTCTTGGGTCCACGTGGGGTAACAGATCCGCTTGACGTTCCCGGCCGCGTTCGGCTTCCCTTCCCTCAGCCGTATCATAATCATCATGGGTAGTGTCAGGACAAACGCCGCGAACCAGATGACGGCCGCCACTACTTTCCGTCCCCGCGTGCTGGATCGTCGGGCGTCAAACGGCTTGGCCACGGCCCGGTAGCGCTCCAACGACATGGCGACCAGGACGAAGACGCTGGCGTGCATGGTGAGGAGATCGAGACTCAGGAGGACCCGGCAACCGGCCTCGCCGAACAACCAATCGTGAGCAAAGTAGGTGCAGATGACGAATGGGATCGTAGAGAGGTAGAGGAGGTCGGCGAGGGCAAGGTTGAGTATATAGACGTACATAGAGCCGGATCGGCGGAGAGCCGCGGAACGCATGATGAAGAGGGTGTAGATGTTACCCGCCACCCCCATGGCGAGCATGATTAGGAGGGTAGCGCCGAGGAGAGAGGTCACCCACAAACCCCCACCCCCAGAGCTACCCCCTCCAGAGACACCGCCCGAGCCCCCAGAACCATGCCCTGACTGGGGGGAGATGGAGGTCACGATGGGCGTCTGGCTCTGGTTCATCGTTGGGGATATGTTTGAGTTCATAAATAAGGCCAGCACGTCCCTACAATGAAGTGATCGCTTTACTGGGATAAACTGTTACTATTAGTATTCAGAAAGATTTTAAWGAGTTGCGTATGGATTCCAAACGGATTTTAACGTGCTCCATGTTGGAGTGAATAGAGAACTATTAAGAATTTAAAGCGACTTTCCGCACTGCATAAGATCCAGTGAAAAACAGACAAAACAAAACAAAAACAACAATTGTACTGCATTGAGGGAGCTAGCACGTTAGCATTCCACTGCACCTTTAAACCTGCTGGAAACTGTGTATGTGATCAAATTTGACTTGAAAACACATAAATCGTCTTTGGCCTTCTGACTCTTCATCTAAATTGAATCTAAATCCAATAGGAAAACAGTCAGTGTGTAGTGATGCTTCCACAGTGGCTTCAGTTCCACTACTACTGTTAACCTGCAGTCTTAAGGTGAACCAGGACATGGCTGACAAGTCCACCTCATCGAGTGTCTCTTATCTCCCGATGTTTTCACGTCCCCGCTCCAGCTCCTCCAAGCTCCCATGATCCTTTCCTTCCCGCGGGTACCYGACGAAGCCCAGGCGATACTGTAGAACAGACAGACGCTTCAGTTTCTAGTGGACTTGAACCGCCCCGGTGACTTGGGAGTGGAAGTAGCTTGATGTCCTGACAGTGTGTTGTCGTTGGTCAGTTTGTGGTGATTCAGAAGCTCTCAGACTGTATCCAGAGGTTAGTTTGTCTTGTGTTCTCAGCTGGCATGGTGGATGGTCATTGTTGGTACCTCTCAATAGGTCAATGTCGGGGTCTTCCAATAGAGTAACTGGGGCCCCTTCTAGTGTTTAATTCCAGAGCTCTTCATAAGCGTTTTGTTGTGTCCGTCTTCTTTGATGTCCTTCAACTGCACTCCTCTACTCTCTTTCCCTCTCTGTCATCTGACCCCTTTCCTTCTTTCTCTTTGTCCCCTTTACCTCTCTCCTGCTCTCTTTCTCCTCTCTCTCTCCCCCTCTCTCTCTCTCTCTCTCTCTCTCTCTCTCTCTCTCTCTCTCATATAGGTGTAACCCAGGATGACTCTATGGATTTATGAGCGATTCACCTCAGCCCTGGCCCTGCTCTCTTTAAACACCTGGGTGCAGTTTTAAACACCCCTGGTTTGCTGGCGCTAAAACACACACACACACACACACAATGCAATTGACACACAAACGCAGGTACGCACACATGCATGTACAAGGACGCATTCAACCTAGCATACATAAACACACACACTGACATATCATTCAATCTCTATATCTCACACATAAACTCATTAGAAGTCTTTTTCAAATAATTTACATATTTAAAACGAGAGGAGACCAATATATGGATTTATTTAAAAAATGGTGAAACGGATGGTTTGTAGTTCCTCAAACATGATCATTTATAACCAATCTTCTTCTATAATGGAAAACACCATTGACAACACGTATAAAAGCATGACATGGGATGAATGACAAATATGTATCAATCAATGATATATTCTTTGCATGTCTCCTCAGTCTAAATATGTTGTATAATACCTTAAAATAACAGGGTGAAAATATCTTCGGTCATACAGGATATGTAGAAAGCGAGATCGGTCATATTCTTGAAACACCACAAGATGGCACTATCAAAAAAKKCCACTAACTGTTTATATACAACCCTAAGAGGGTTGAACATTATCCATAGTTATATTCAAATGTATCTTACATATCTCCAAACCAAACTCACCCATCAAAAATGTCAATTTATAAGATATTAATAGGGAACTTTTAAAAGTAAACATTTAAATTCACATTGATCTGAGACATTAAAGTAATGACTTAGTGTAAGGCACAATGGTTGACCATGATGACAGGTACTGCTGCGGTCTAGTGTGTTTGTACATCTTTCTTTCTTAGGCAAGGACAGCCTAACCTAACTGAAACGTCTTGGTGATCTCCAGGATGGGCAGAGGAGAGGAGGAGGAGAGGAACAGAAGATGGGTAGAGGAGAGGAGGATGAGAGGAGGAACAGAAGACGGGTAGAGGAGAGGAGGAGAGAGGAGGAACAGAAGATGGGTAGAGGAGAGGAGGAGAGAGGAGGAACAGAAGATGGGTAGAGGAGAGGAGGATGAGAGGAGGATGAGAGGAGGATGAGAGGAGGAGAGAGGAGGAACAGAAGATGGGTAGAGGAGAGGAGGAGAGAGGAGGAACAGAAGATGGGTAGAGGAGAGGAGGAGAGAGGAGGAACAGAAGATGGGTAGAGGAGAGGAGGAACAGAAGACGGGTAGAGGAGAGGAGGAGAGAGGAGGAACAGCAGATGGTTAGAGGAGAGGAGGATGGGAGAAGGAAGGGTCCATCAGGCCACAGGCCCATCAATGCTTGTGTCTGAACATAGCCTCCACTGCAAAACACAAACACGAGGTCAGACGTTAATAAACACTTTATAACCAAACAGTAACAGCAATATATGTTTATAAACCCTTTWTAAATAGTAAAAKATGGTCCTCTCTTACTGGAGTCCTCCTGASYGGACATCYGTATGCTTATAAACACACATAGATGTTAATAAACCCTTTATAAACCCTTAATAAGAGGTTGTAATCTCTTACTGGAGTACTCCTGAGGGGACATCTGGATGCTGATGACATCATTGAAGTGTTTCAGCCAATCCTGTTGCTCAACTTCCGTCTCGCAGGTAAACAGGAAGCTGCGCTCGGGTGTTACTATGGTGATGCCGTGTTGCCAGGCGCCGTTGCAGTGGGTTCCGGCGGGAAGGCCGGGGCTAGCGCTGTAACCATGGTCCTGGTGGCCTAGGAAAGCCTCACCCTTGGCAAAGGCATCCTGGCAAGGTAGGGGAGGTAGAGGGGGTGAGGTGAGAGTGAGGTAGAGGAGGTGAGGTGAGAGTGAGGTAGGGGAGGGAGTGTGAGGTAGAGAGGGTGAGGTGAGAGTGAGGTAGGAGACGGAGGGTGAGGTAGGGGAGGGAGGGTGAGGTAGAGGAGGTGAGAGTGCAGTAGAGGGGGTGAGGTGAGTGTGAGGTAGAGCTGTCTCTTATACACATCTAGATGTGTATAAGAGACAGGGGTGAGGTAGAGGGGGTGAGGTGAGAGTGGGTGAGGTGAGAGTGAGGTAGGGGAGGGAGGGTGAGGTAGAGGAGGTGAGAGTGCAGTAGAGGGGGTGAGGTGAGTGTGAGGTAGAGGGGGTAGGGTGAGGTAGACAGGGTGAGGCAGAGGGGGTGAGGATGAGGTAGAGGGGGTGAGGTGAGGGTGAGAGCCTTAAGATCCCTGGTCTAAAGTAGTGCACTATAAAGGGAATAGGGGTCCATTTAGGATGGAAAAGAAGTCTTCAATCTCTTTATTTCCATAACGGCTCCACACCTCAACCAAGGCCTGTCTATAGCTCTCTGTAACAGCCCCAGTGTGAACCCTTGATGAAGGCAGCTTAGCTGTCCAAACGWTGCTTTATTCAACGTATTGCATCTGAGCCTTAAGTGTGAGGCTCCCCTTTTCTTTTCTAAAGTGCACWAGTGAGCTATTTGATCTGGCCAGGRCTGGCCCTCCCTAGRGCTCCCCTGTGCTTTCCACTTTCCATTGTTGTGTGTGATGATTCAAACCAGGCTAGCACGTTAAGTAGAGCACGACATCACCCTCATACCAACTCTACACAATCCCCATAGTGTTACATCTAGCCAATATTAGTTTAGGTGTTGATGTGAGGTGAGTTGAGAGAGGGTGCTAGTGAGTTCTCTGCCTCTTTGGAGTTGTGGTTTGGGGTGTGCGCGCGTGTGTGTGTGCGTGTGCGTGTGTGGTTTGATGGTCTTCTGATAGAAGTATCAGATTACTGTCTAGCGAGTCTCCTCTACATAGCAGCTCTTTGTTAAAACTAACAGAGAACATGTTGTACTAACCTGACACAGCAAGAGGAAACTTCATCCGTCATTATGAAGTCAAACCTTTTGATATCAATCAGATTCATATTAAACATGAGGTCCTCTCTAGTAACTGGACTATAAGAGCCCACCTGGGAGAACTGTGTGTGTGTGTGTGTGTGTGTGTGAAACCAGTCTTACCAGGGGATCTTTGTAGTACATGAGACGTCTGTGGTCTAGGGTGAACCAACGCTTCTTAAACCCTTCTGTATGCTGCAGAGAGAGAGAGAGAGAGAGACAGAAAGTCAGTATATGTCTGCTCCTCCCCCACTGAGAGATTGTTGTTCTCTGTTTGGCATCAAGGACAGACAGCAGGTGTATAGATGGATAAGCTACCACATAGCAACTGCAGAAGGATAAGACACCACCAGGACTTCTAATGGTAACTTAACAAAGGAAAGACACCACCAGGAATTCTAATGGCGAAAGAAAGGATAAGGAACACCACCAGGACTTCTAATGGCAACTACAGAAGATAAGACACCACCAGGACTTCTAATGGCAACTACAAAGGATAAGACACACCAGGACCCCATAGCAATACAGAAGGATAAGACACCACCAGACTTCTAATGGCAACTACAGAAGGATAAGACACCACCAGGACTTCTATGGCAACTACAGAAGGATAAGACACAACCGAAACATGTATATATTTTTGTCATTTAGCAGATACTTCTATCCAGAGCGACTTACAGGAACATTACGGTTAAGTGTCTTGCTCAAGGGCACATCAGTAGATTTTTCAGCTAGTCGGGCTTGGGGATTTGAACCAACAACATTTTTGATACTAGCCAACGCTCTAAACGCTAGGCTATCTGCTGCACCAGGACCTCATATAGCAACAACAGAGGGACCATGGCCCAAATCAACAAAGCATCTCAGAGGAAAGCATCCCTGCAAACATTATGATTTAGAAGGCAAAACTGATCTTAGAACAGCACCCTACTCTGAGACACTTTGTGACCTCCTACTCTGAGACACTTTGTGACACTCCTACTCTGAGACACTTTGTGGACACTCTACTCTGAGACACTTTGTGGACACTCCTACTCTGAGACACTTGTGGACACTCCTACTCTGAGACACTTGGGACACTCCTACTCTGAGACACTTTGTGGAACTCCTACTCTGGACACTTTGTGGACACTCCTACTCTGAGACACTTGGGACACTCCTACTCTGAGACACTTGGGACCTTACTCTGAATCCTCTGTGGACACTCTACCTGAGACACTACCTACTCTGAGACACTTTGTGGACACTCCTAATCTGAGATACTTGTGGACCACTCCTAATCGAGTACTTTGTGGATACAGGCCCCAGATCAGTCACAACTATCAACTCACACAGCAGATAGAAAACTAGGACAGGGTGCTGTGAGAAAGGCACACGGTAGCATTTCTTTTTGCAACAGATAACATCATCTGCGTTCTATTGGTTCAGGTGTCTTTCTGATACTTTTCCACCTACTGAATACGACCCAGGAGGTTTCTAGTCCCAGGACAAGACACATCACGAGCAGCCACTTTGATCTCCTTTGAGCCAGTCATGCTTCAAATAATGACTGACAAATTGTCCTCTTTAAATGTTGTAATATCCTATGTCAAGCGTGTGTATAAAAGTTTCCTATATTAATTAGGGAGTGTTCTTTCTCTTTACAAATGTGTGCGAAATGGGTTCTATTGTAGAATGAGTCAAACGCAGCAGGTTAGAAAACGCTTTGGAAACCTGACAGTGACAGATTAAACACATTGTGTGTGTCTGTGTGTGTGTGTGCGCATGTGTGTATGCATGTGTGTCACGTATGTCTGTGTGTGTGTGAACCTCTCCCTAAGTGGATTAAGTTTATCAGTGTACCAGCCCTTTATTCCCTCTAGCCTGGCAGCCTCTCCACACAATGAGTAACACAGTGTGGTGTGTTGTGTGTCTGTGTGTGTTGTGTGTGTGTGTGTGTGTGTGTGTTTGTGTGTGTGTGTATCTCTCCTAAGTGATTAAGTTTATCAGTGTACCACTTTATTCCCTCTAGTCCCTGGGAGCCTCTCCACACAGTGATTAAACACAGTGTGTGTGTGGTGTGTGTATGTCGGTGTGTCTGTGTGTGTGTTCATGTTCTTGCTCCCTGGCAGCCTCGCCACACAGTGATTCAGCTGTCAATCAAACAGAGTCGATGGAGACGTTTTGAATATGGAGAAATAGAGCAACCGACAGGTTAGTTTGACTCTGAAAATCTCCATGTTACTTAGTCTTAGTTAACTCTGAAATCTCCATGTTACTTAGTCTTAGTTTAACTCTGAATATTTCCATTTTACTTAGTCTTAGTTAACTCTGAAAATTCCATTTACTTAGACTTAGTTTAACTCTGAGTATCTCCATGTACATTAGTCTTAGTATAACTCTGAATATCTCCATGTTACTTAGTCTTAGTTTAACTCTGAAAATACCACCAGGAACGTGTCTCTCTCTGCAGTTACATTTATACCACTCTCAAACACAACTGACCTGCACTTGATGACATACTTCCAAAATCTCAAACTACTGAATGCCTTTTTCTGTGTCGAAAGACTCACTTCGTTGTATTGACAATGGTGCTGGCTCCACCAAGTCCTCACGCATTGTGCAACTCAGATATATTGTTATGCTTTTATTGTTGATCTCTGCTAATGTTCAACCAAACCCTGGGCCGGTAGATACCCTGCAATCTCTACTGACTCCCTATGATTTAAAAAACAGAGCAGGTTTTGGCCTCTTGCAGGTTAACGTCAGAAGTCTATTTCCAAAAATAGACATGATTAGAATATGGGCCAAAACGACAAATGAAGATATAATGGTTTTATCAGAAACTTGGTTAAAGATTTGTTCAAATAACTTGATTTCTATTGATGGTACACGTTTTTTAGAACGGATCGGATAGTAAAGGAGGAGGGGTTACAATTTATGTTAAATCTGAGTTTAACACCTCTGAAATCTCTCGATTACCAAAACCAAACATTTGAATTGCTTGTGGTTAAAGTGAACATATATAAGGACTCCCACATCACTCGTAGTCGGCTGCTACAGACCGCCCTCGCTGCTACAGACCGCCTCGGTGCTACAGCCTTCCTCGCTGCTACATTCTGCTGCTACAGACCTTCCTCGGCTGCTACAGACCTTCCTCGGCTGCTAAAGACTCCTACGGTTGCTACAGACCTCCCTGGCTGCTACAGACCCTTCTCGGCTGCTACAGACGCCCTCGGCTTCTACAGACCGCCCTCGGCTGCTAACAGACCTTCTCTCGGCTTGCTACAGACCTTCCTCGGCTGCTACAGACCTTCTCGGCTGCTACAGACCTTCTCCTCGGCTTGCTACAGACCTTCCTCGGCTGCTACAGACCGCCTCGGCTCTACAGACCGCCCTCGGCTGCTACAGACCTTCCGTCGCGCTGCTACAGACCTTCCCTCGGCTTGCTACAGACCGCCCTCGGCTGCTACAGACCTTCCCTTGCTGCTACACGACCGCCTCGCGCTACAACCTTCTCGGCTTCTACAGACCGCCTCGCTGCTACAGACCGCCCTTCGGCTGACTACAGACCGCCCTCGGCTGCTACAGACCTTCCTCGGCTGCTACAGACCTTCCTTGCTGCTACAGACCGCCTCGGCTTCTACAGACCTTCCTCGGCTGCTACAGCCTTCCTCGGCTACTACAGACCGCCTTGGCTTCTAGAGACCGACTCGGCTGCTCACAGACCTTCCTCGGCTGCTCACAGACCGCCCTCGGCTGCTGACAGCCATATCCACCCTCCCTATGACAGTCTCGTTGTCACCTCCCTATACAGCGCTCGTTGCCCACCTCTCCTATGACAGGCTCGTTGTCCACCCTCCCTATGACAGGCTCGTTGTCCACCCTCCCTCCCAGAAGCCTGGAAGGGATGAGAGAGCCAGGCCTATGGGTTCGTAGCTTCAACCCTGCAGCACACACACACACACACCAATTGATTAATGGACTGCTGATTGTATATATTTTTTCTCTTGCATTGTTTGATCTTTTCCATATTATGTCTATCTCTGATAAGCTACCCAGAAAGGGCTGAAAATAGCCCATATTAATATATGTAGCCTTATAAATAAGGTTCATGAAATCAATAACTTGCTAATATCAGATAACATTCATATATTAGCCATTTCTGAGACCATTTAGCTAATTCATTTGATGATGCATCAGTAGCAATACAAGGATATAACATTTATAGAAGAGACAMYAATGCTTATYGGGGAGGAGTTGCTGTATWTATTCAGAGRCATATCCCTGTAATGCTTAGAGAAGATCTTATGTCAAGTGTTATTGAAGTGTTGTGGTTGCAAGTTCACTTGGCACATCTAAAGCCTTTTCTTTTGGACTGTTGCTATAGGCCACCAAGTGCTAACAGTCAGTATCCAAATTATATGTGTGAAATGCTTGATAGTGTATGTGATGTAAACAGAGAGGTCTACTTTCTTGGGCACCTGAATATTGACTGGTTTTCTTCAAGCTGTCCACTCAAGAGGAAGCTTCTCACTGTAACCAGTGCCTGTAATCTGGCTCAGGTTATTAATCAACCTGCCAGGGTGTTTAGAAACACTACAGGAACAAATAGCGTATAAGAGATCATACAGAAGATTTTGCTGTGACTCTTATGTGGACGATGTTAAAAATATTTGTTGGTCTGATGTGATTAATTAGAGGATCTAGATGGTGCACTTGATGAATTTATGAAATTGCTCCTTCCAATTATTGATAAACATGCACCTGTTAAGAAACTGACTGTTAGAACTGTTAAGGCTCCATGGATTGATGAGGAATTGAAAAACTGTATGGRTGAAAGAGACGGGGCAAAAGGAGTGGCTAATAAATCTGGCTGCACATCTGATTGGCTGACTTACTGCAAATTAAGAAATSATGTGACTAAACTCAACAACAAAAAATAAGAAACTGTATTATGAAGCCAAGATCAATTATATAAAGAATGAAGGAAAACAACTTGAGTAAATTAAATTATGGGCAGAAAGACAAATTCCACTCCATCTTTTATCGAATCAGATGGCTTATTCATCACAAAACCATTTGATGTTGGCAATTATTTTAATTATTACTTCATTGGCAAAGTGGGCAAACTTAGGCAGGAAATTACAACAACGAACAGTGAACCATCGTATTCATGCATAAAAAAACTAATAATAAAAGAAAAGCATTGCAAGTTTTAATTTTGTAAASTTAGTGTGGTAGAGGTGGAAAAAGTATTGTTAATTATTGTTAACCTCCTGGCATTGACAACTTAGATGGGAAGCTACTGAGGATGGTAGCTGCCTCTATAGCCACTCCTATCTGTCATATCTTTAATCTGAGCCTAGAGGAAAGTCTTTGTCCTCAGGCCTGGAGGGAAGCCAAAGTCATTCCGCTACCCAAGAGTGGTAAAGCGGGCTTTACTGGTTCTAACAGCAGACCTATAAGCTTGCTGCCAGCTCTTAGCAAACTGTTGGAAAAAATTGTGTTTGACCAAATACAACGCTATTTCTCTGTAAACAAATGGACAACAGACTTTCAGCATGCTTATAGAGCAGGGCACTCAACATGTACTGCACCGACACAAATGACTGATGATTGGTTGAAATACATTGATAATAAGAATATTGTGGGAGCTGTACAGTTAGATTTCAGTGCAGCATTTGTGTCACGCCCTGGCCTTAGTTATCTTTGTTTTCTTTATTATTTTAGTTAGGCCAGGGTGTGACATGGGGGATGTAGGTGTTTTTGTCATGTCTAGGTTTTTTTTTATGTTTATGGGGCGTTGTCTAGTCTAGGTGTTTGTATGTATAAATGTCTAATTGGCTGCCTAGAGTTGGTTTCTCAAATTAAGAGGGGCAGCTGTTTATGATTGTCTCTGATTGAGGAAGCGCATATTGTAGGGCAGCCATATTCATGTGGCGTTATGTCGTGGGTGATTTGTGTCTTATGTGTTAAAGTTGCCTGGATTGTCCTTGTCACTTGTCATGTTATATAGGCTTCACGTTCGTAGTTTGTTGTGTAGGTGTATTTTTGTAAGTTCTGTTTAAAAGTATTTTCTTCGTTTCGTTAATTAATGAGTATAAATAAAGAAGATATGTATTTTATATCATAACGGCTGCTGCCTTGGTACTCCTCTGTTCGTTCAGATCCAATTGACGACGAACGTGA
>NW_019943971.1:52474-54187 GCF_002910315.2 Salvelinus sp. IW2-2015 | reverse complement strand
AAAAAGGAGAGAGATAAGATTAAGTATGGGTGTTTTACCTAGATTGTACATAGCTGTCAAGGTCAAAACATATATATTCAATGTTGTAAAGATGGGAGAGTCTGTCCATATAAAGAGATGTCTGCTTTTTTGTCACCACAAGTCCTGCAGGCTCTAGTTTTGTCTTATTTTGATTATTGTCCGTCATTTGTCGTGTTTCTGCAAGAAAGACTAGTTAAGCTTCCGTGGCCAGAAATGAATCAATCAGACGAGCACGTCTTGCTCTTCATGTAATGACAGAGGGCTGATATAAATAATGCATCCAGTCTTCTTTTGGCTAAGAGTTGAGGAGAACTGACTGCATCACTTCTTCTTTTTATAAGAAACATTAATATGTTGAAAACCCAAATTGTTCAAGTCCTTACACGACAGCTTGACACAACACATTACCCCACCAGACATGCCACTGGGGGTCTTTTCACAGTCCCCAAATCCAGAACAAATTCAAGAAAGTGTCCAGTATTATATAGAGCCGTTATTGTATGGAAATCCCTTCCATCTCATATTGCTCAAATAAACCACAAACCTGGTTTCAAAAAACAGATAAAGCAACACCTCACGGSACAACGCCTCTCCCCTATTTGACCTAGATAGTTTATGTGTATGTATTGATATGAAGGCTAAGTGTGCCTTTTTTAATTCATGTAGTTCTGTCCTTGAGCTGTTCTTGTCTATTAATGTTCTGTATTACGTCATGTTTCATGTGTTGTGTGGACCCCAGGAAGAGTAGCTGCTGCTTTCACAACAGCTCATGGGGTTCCTAATAAAATACCAAATACCAAAGAGGAGAGGTTAGGTAAAATAGGATTTTGAATGGGAATCAATTGTTTGGTCCCCACAACGAGAGTAAAATAAAGGTGTGAGTGTGTGTTCTCGCGCACATGGGTGTTTTAACTTACCCTGGGGCCTGTTGGGTGTTTTAACTTACCCTGGGGCCTGTTGGGTGTTTTAACTTACCCTGGGGCCTGTTGGGTGTTTTAACTTACCCTGGGTCCTGTTTTCTCCATATAGCCCTCCTTCAGAAAGTTGCGCGTCAACTTGGGCATCAGCTGAAAAATATGATTAAATACAGAGTGATATTGTGTGTGTACTTGTATGCGTCCGTGTGTGTGTGTGTGTGTGTGTGTGTGTGTGTACTCACCTCTGCATCATTAGCCCCTGGGAAGGCCACCTTTAGATAGTGGAGCTGGATGGCCCTTATAGAGTTGAACCAGTCTACTATCTCCTAATGGAGGGATGGAGAGAGAGAGAGACGCTGAGAGGTGAAGGAGAGAGAGTTAGGGGTGGTGAGAGGGGAGGGAGAGAGTAGGGGTGGTGAGAGGTGAAGGAGAGAGAGAGTTAGGGGGTGGTGAGAGGGAGGGAGAGAGAGTTAGGGTGGTGGAGGGCGAGAGAGAGAGAGTTAGGTTGGAGAGAGGGAGGGAGAAGAGAGAGAGTTAGAGGTGGAGAGAGGGGAGGGAGAGAGAGAGGAGAGTTAGAGGGTGGTGAGGGGAGGGAGAGAGAGGTAGCGGGGTGGAGAGAGGGGATGAAAAGTGGAGGACAGAGAGGTGGTGGAGAACGTTGGAGGGAGGGTAGGGTGGCAGGTAAGGTGTGATGGGTGACTGAAGGGGGAGTGGAGTTAAGGGGGAGAGAGGGTAGGTGGCACCGGAAACTCTCCTGGAGGGTTGTCCACCCGTG
>NW_019943971.1:41990-45052 GCF_002910315.2 Salvelinus sp. IW2-2015 | reverse complement strand
TGAGAGGGGGAGAGAGAGAGGGCGAGAGAGAGAGAGAGAGAGAGAGAGAGAGAGAGAGAGAGAGAGAAGAGAGAGAGAGAAGAGAGAGAGAGAGGGCGAGAGAGAGAGAGGGCAGAGAGAGAGAGACGAGAAGAGAGAGGAGAGAGAGAGACAGACAGAGAGAGAGAGAGAGAAGACAGAGAGGACAGAGAGAGAGAGGAGGAGAGTGAGCTACCTTGCTGATCCATACACATCCACTAGAGTGACAGACACCCACCACACAGCTACCTTGCCGCTGTCGTGTAGAGGAAGATGTTTCTGGTGCTGTGTCTTTCAGGTAGGTGATCTGTAGTCCGTTGGGGTTACCTATCTTCTCTGGCTGGAAGGCTGCGGTTGATAGAGTCCACCTTGATCACCGCTTTAGGATCCTTGGCCTGGAGAGGAGGAGGGAGAGAGAGAGTTAGGGTGTGGAGGGAGGGTCTAGGTTTTAGGTGGAGGAGCTGCACATCTTTGTTGACACAAGCACTGCCTTTTTATATTATGAATAATACTTTGCCAACAGTAGTAACTGTATATGCCAAGGACTCATGGGGGGGTTGAATTAGCACTTTAGAAGGAGAACAAATGGGCTCCAACATCTTAAGTGGAACGAACACAAGAGTAACTTCGACAAGTTGGCTTAATCCCCTTTCAAATCCCCAGGAGGCATACCTGGACATCTGATCGACTTCAGAACTCTCCAAGTGAAACCCAATTGGTAGGTTRCCATGAGAACTACAACTAAACACTTCCTCGGCTGACTGTGTAAGTAGGCATTGCRTTCCCCCAGGCAATCGACTCACAGTAGCACCCACACTGCATCACAAACACTCACACATTCACACTCAATCCCCTTCCACTGTTGTAAAATGTGAAAGACTTTGTGGAAGCCAGAAGAGTATTAGACACAAAGTGACTTAAAGTTTAATGTGACAGCTGCAGGACTTAGCACAGGATTTGTCTCTAATTGGTTTAATACTGTTAAACTGAGACAGAGTTGGCAGGTTTTGGAAGCAAAGACACACCGGGAGGGAGGGGGCGGGGGGAGAGTTGTCTGAACTTGCTGTATTGTACCGTGGCAGGTCTTCCTGTGACTCAGTGGTTAGGAAGGTGTGTGTGTTGTGTGTCCTACAGGGTAGGGCAGGCTGCAGAATAGTATCAAAGCTAAAACAGTTTGTCTCAGTATTGGTATGATTATAACAGTGCATTCAGAAAAGTATTCAGACCCCTTGACTTTTTCCACATTTTGTTACGTTACAGCCTTATTCTAAAAAGGATTACATTACTTTTCCCCTTATCAATCTACACACAATACCCCATAATGACAAAGCAAAAACAGTTTTTTATACATGTTTGCAAATATATATAAAAAATTAAACAATATAACACATTTTCATAAGTATTCAGACCCTTTACTCAGTACTTTGTTGAAGCACGTTTGGCAGTGATTACAGCCTCGAGACGTATTGGGTATGACGCTACAGGCTTGGCACACCAGTATTTGGGGAGTTTCTCCTATTCTTCTCTGCAGATCCTCTCAAGGTTGGATGGGGAGCGTCGCTGCACAGCTATTTTCAGGTCTCTCCAGAGATGTTCGATCGGGTTCAAGTGCAGGCTCTGGCTGGGCCACTCTAGGACATTCAGAGACTTGTCCTGAAGCCACATCTGAGTTGTCTTGGCTGTGTGCTTAGGGTCGTTGTCCTGTTGGAAGGTAAACCTTCACCCCAGTCTGAGGTCCTGAGCACTCTGGAGCAGGTTTTCATCAAGGATCTCTCTGTACCTTGCTCCGTTCATCTTTCCCTCGATCCTGACTAGTCTCCCAGTCCCTGCCACTGAAAAACATCTCCACAGCATGATGCTGCCACCACCATGCTTCACTACAAGTTTCCTCCAGATGTGACACTTGGCATTCAGACCAGAGCTTCTTGTTTCTCAGGGTCTGAGTCCTTTAGGTGCCTTTTGGCAAACTCCAAGCGGGCTGTCATGTGCCTTTTACTGAGGAGTGTCATCCATCTGGCCACTCCACCATAAAGGCCTGATTGGTGGGGTGCTGTAGAGATGGTTGTCCTTCTGGAAGATTCTCCCATCTTCACAGAGGAACTCATCGGATTCTTGGTTACCTCCCTGACCAAGGCCCTTCTCCCCTGATTGCTCAGTTTGGCTGGGTGGCCAGCCYTAGGAAGAGTCTTGGTGGTTCTAAACTTCTTCCATTTTAAGAATGATGGAGGACACTGTGTTCTTGGGGYCCTTCAATGCTGCAGAAATGTTTTGGTACCCTTCCCCAGATCTGTGCCTCGACACAATCCTGTCTCGGAGCTCTAAGGACAATTCCTCCAACCTCATGGTTTGGTTGTTTTGCTCTGACATGCACTGTCAACGGTGGACCTTTATAGACAGGTGTGTACCTTTCTCAATAATGTCCAATCAATTGAATGTACCACAGGTGGACTCCAATCAAGTTGTAGAAACACTTCAAGAAACAGATGTACCTGAGTATCATAGCAACAGGTCTGAATACTTATGTTAATAGGTTTCAGTATTTTATTTGTAATGCATTTACAAACATTTCGAAAAAACCTGTTTTCGCTTTGTCATTATGGGGTATTGTGTGTCGATTGATGAGGACATTTTAATTTAACCCATTTTAGAATAAGGCTTAACGTAACAAAATGTGAAAAAAGTAAAGGGGTCTGAATACTTTCCGTAGGCACTGTATGCTGAAGAGGCGATTGTGAGATGAAGACAGCATCAAATAGTCAGACTTACATCATACTTGGTGAAGTATTTCAGTGTCCCCTCTCTTTCTGAGAGAACGAATCGTCGGTTGAGAACTGGCCGTTGTCCCGCCCTTTTTCATCAACATTCCATCCCTCGTTCCTGTCAGTGACACAGTGACAAGCTTCCATCAGTGCATATCTGTGTGTGTGTGTGTGTGTTGGTGTGTGTGTGTGTGTGTGTGTGTGTGTGTGTGTGTGTGTGTGTGTGTGTGTGTGTGTGTGTTGAGCATGAGTGTGTGATGCGTTGTGTGTGTGTCCTCACCCCTC
>NW_019943971.1:27263-31994 GCF_002910315.2 Salvelinus sp. IW2-2015 | reverse complement strand
GAGTTAGTAGGGCAGAGTAGGTCTTATATTTTGTAGGAGGAGTAAACCGCATATTAATATATGCCAGACCAGATTGCAGCTTTTCAATACAAATGGTAATATGTCTGCAATCACTAATCCAACATCCCCCATGTTTTTTATGCAAATATACAGTACATATACATATACAGTGAATTGGACAAAATAAATTAATTTAGTCAAGGGTGAGGTCGCTGGTGGCATGGAAGCTCAGTGCAGAGAAATAAGCAGAGATGGTGACTAGCACTTTACTTAGGCAATCATTTGATTTGCACAGAACGCAACCTCGTCACAAAACAAATGCCCAACGAACAAGTGAGGCAGCACAAAGTACCGGCTGCCACAAAGCACGGGTATAAAACAAAACCCGGTGCAAACCAGCCGGAAGCGTGCCAACCTTGACAATATACAATTTCACACACAGACATGGGGGGAACAGAGGGTTAAATACACGACAAGTAATGAGGGAAATGTAAACCAGGTGTGTGGGAAAACAAGACTAAACAAATGGAAAATGAAAGGTGGATCAGCGATGGCTAGAAGACCGGTGACGTCGACCGCCGAACGCCGCCCGAACAAGGAGAGGAACCGACTTCGGCAGAAGTTGTGACATCATCCCCCTTGGCATTTTTCCTATTTTGTTGCATTACAACCTGTAATTTAAATGGTTTTTATTTGGATTTCATGTAATGGACATACACAAATAGTCCAAATTGGTGAGGTGAAATTAGAGAAATTACTTCTTAAAAATGTTTTTTTTTTTTTTATGTAAACGTGGTGCGTGCATATGTATTCACCCAATTTTTTATATCAAGTCCCTAAATAAGATCTGGTGCAACCAATTACCTTCAGAAGTCACAACATTTGTTAAATAAAGTCCACCTGTGTGCAATCTAAGTGGCACATGTTCTGTCACATGATCTCAGTATATATACACCTGTTCTGAAAGGCCCCAGAGTCTGCAACACCACTAAGCAAGGGGTACCACCAAGCAAGCAGCACCATGAAGACCAAGGAGCTCTCCAAACAGGTCAGGGACAAAGTTGTGGAGAAGTACAGATCAGAGTTGGGTTATAAAAGAATATCCTAAACTTTGAACATCACACGGAGCACCGTTAAATCCATTATTAAAAAATGGAAAGAATATGGCACCACAACAAACCTGCCAAGAGAAGGCCACCCACCAAAACTCACGGACCAGGCAAGGAGGGCATTAATCAGAGAGGCAACAAAGAGACCAAAGATAATCCTGAAGGAGCTGCAAAGCTCCACAGCAGAGATTGGAGTATCTGTCCATAGGACCACTTTAAGCCGTACCATCCACAGAGCTGGGCTTTACGGAAGAGTGGCCAGAAAAAAGCCATTGCTTAAAGAAACAAATAAGCAAACACGTTTGATGTTTGCCAAAAATGCTATGTCTGGTGCAAACCCAACATCTCTCATCATCCCGAGAATACTTTCCCCACAGTGAAGCATTGTGGTGGCAGCATCATGCTGTCGGGATGTTTGTCCTGCTGGAAGGTGAACCTCCGTCCCAGTCTCAAATCTCTGGAAGACTGAAACAGGTTTCCCTCAAGAATTTCCCTGTATTTAGTGCCATCCATCATTCCTTCAATTCTGACCAGTTTCCCAGTCCCTGCCAATGAAAATGACCCTAAGCATACTGCTAAAGCAACACTCGAGTGGTTTAAGGGGAAACATTTAAATGTCTTGGAATAGCCTAGTTATGCACGCTCAAGTTCTGTTTTTTTGTCTTATTTCTTGTTTGTTTCACAATAAAATATATTTTGCATCTTCAAAGTGGTAGGCATGTTGTGTAAATCAAATGATACAAAGCCCCCAAACATCTATTTTAATTCCAGGTTGTAAGGCAACAAAATAGGAACAATGCCAAGGACGGTGAATACTTTCTCAAGCCACTGTAAATACATACATATACACATACACATACATACATACATACATATAAATACATATATATATATACAGTGGGGAGAACAAGTATTTGATACACTGACAATTTTGCAGGTTTTCCTACTTATAAAGCATGTAGAGGTCTGTAATTTTTATAACTGACTCAGTTACACCAGCTCTTCCAGGAGGAATGGGCCAACATTCACCCAACTTATTGTGGGAAGCTTGTGGAAGCGCTACCCGAAACGTTTAACCCAAGTTAAACAATTTAAAGGCAATGCTACCAAATACTAATTGAGTGTATGTAAACTTCTGACCCACTGGGAATGTGATGAAGAAATCAAATCTGAAATAAAAACATTCTCTCTACTATTATTCTGCACATTTCACATTCTTAAAATAAAGTGGTGATCCTAACTGACCTAAGACAGGGGATTTTTACTAGGATTAAATGTCAGGAATTGTGGAAAACTGAGTTAAAATATATTTGGCTTGTCACGTTTTGACCATAGTTCTTGTGTTGTTTCTCTGTTTTAGTGTTGGTCAGGACGTGAGCTGGGGTGGCATTCTATGTTTTGTGTTTCTATGTGGGGATTGTCAATTGGCCTGATATGGTTCTCAATCAGAGGCAGGTGTTTGTCATTGTCTCTGATTGGGAACCATATTAAGGTAGCCTGTTTTGTGTTGGGATTTGTGCGTGGTTGTTTTCTGTCTTGTGTTCTCTGCACCAGATAGGACTGTTTCGGTTTTGCCAACGTTTGTTATTTTGTATTGTATAGTGTTCACGTTTATCGTCTGTCATTAAACATGTTGAGCACGAACTACGCTGCGTCTTGGTCCGCCTACTACACCTCCTCTTCAGACGAAGAGGAGGAAGGCTGCCCTTACATGGCTAAGGTGTATGTAAACTTCCGACTTCAACTGTAGATGGGAGGGGTTGAATGGAGCTGAAGGTTGGACTAATAACAACAAATAATAACAAGATAACTAATGTAAAACATACTGTGTCCATAAAACGTATATAGGTTAAGAACTTTTGTGAGAGCACAGTTTCAACGATATGGCATATTGAAATCAAACCGGACGAACATAAGAAATAGATGGGAGAGGTTGAGGGTAGAGGACAGGAGTAAAAACAAACAAAATAAAACTATTGTAAAATAGACTGTGTCCATAAAATGTATATGGTATGTATAAGCTGGAAGTGTTTCATTCACTAGTTTACTCCAATTAGGGTAGGGGTGGTAGGGTTAGAAAGTAATAAAAGGAAATATATATGTATATATACAGTGGGGAGAACAAGTATTTGATACACTGCCGATTTTGCAGGTTTTCCTACTTACAAAGCATGTAGAGGTCTTGTCATTTTATCATAGGTACACTTCAACTGTGAGAGACGGAATCTACAAAAATCCAGAAAATCACATTGTATGATTTTTAGTAATTAATTTGCATTTTATTGCATGACATAAGTATTTGATCACCTACCAACCAGTAAAAGATTCCGGCTCTCACAGACCTGTTAGTTTTTCTTTAAGAAGCCCTCCTGTTCTCCACTCATTACCTGTATTAACTGCACCTGTTTGAACTCGTTACCTGTATAAAAGACACCTGTCCACACACTCAATCAAACAGACTCCAACCTCTCCACAATGGCCAAGACCAGAGAGCTGTGTAAGGACATCAGGGATAAATTGTAGACCTGTACAAGGCTGGGATGGGCTACAGGACAATAGCCAAGCAGCTTGGTGAGAAGGCAACAACTGTTGGCACAATTATTAGAAAATGGAAGAAGTTCAAGATGACGGTCAATCACCCTCGGTCTGGGGCTCCATGCAAGATCTCACCTCGTGGGGCATCAATGATCATGAGGAATGTGAGGGATCAGCCCAGAACTACACAGCAGGACCTGGTCAATGACCTGAAGAGAGCTGGGACCACAGTCTCAAAGAAAACCATTAGTAACACACTACGCCGTCATGGATTAAAATCCTGCAGCGCACGCAAGGTCCCCCTGCTCAAGCCAGCGCATGTCCAGGCCCGTCTGAAGTTTGCCAATGACCATCTGGATGATCCAGAGGAGGAATGGGAGAAGGTCATGTGGTCTGATGAGACAAAAATAGAGCTTTTTGCTTAAACTCCACTCGCCGTGTTTGGAGGAATAGAAGGATGAGTAACCCCAAGAACACCATCCCAACCGTGAAGCATGGAGGTGGAAACATCATTCTTTGGGGATGCTTTTCTGCAAAGGGGACAGGACGACTGCACCGTATTGAAGGGAGATGGATGGGGCCATGTATCGCGAGATCTTGACCAACAACCTCCTTCCCTCAGTAGAGCATTGAAGATGGGTCGTGGCTGGGTCTTCCAGCATGACAACGACCCGAAACACACAGCCAGGGCAACTAAGGAGTGGCTCCGTAAGAAGCATCTCAAGGTCCTGGAGTGGCCTAGCCAGTCTCCAGACCTGAACCCAATAGAAAATCTTTGGAGGGAGCCGAAAGTCCGTATTGCCCGCGACAGCCCCGAAACCTGAAGGATCTGGAGAAGGTCTGTATGGAGGAGTGGGCCAAAATCCCTGCTGCAGTGTGTGCAAACCTGGTCAAGAACTACAGGAAACGTATGATCTCTGTAATTGCCAACTAAGGTTTCTGTACCAAATATTCAGTTCTGCTTTTCTGATGTATCAAATACTTATGTCATGCAATAAAATGCAAATTAATTAATTAAAAATCATACAATGTGATTTTCTGGATTTTTGTTTTAGATTCCTTCTCTCACCAGTTGAAAGTGACTATG
>NW_019943971.1:20921-25633 GCF_002910315.2 Salvelinus sp. IW2-2015 | reverse complement strand
CTAGTAGAGATCAATACAAGGACAGCAACATGAACATGGTATTCTAGTAGAGATCAATACGAGGGACAGCAACATGAACATGGTATTCTAGTAGAGATCAATACGAGGGACAGCAACATGGACATGATATTCTAGTAGAGATTCAATACGAGGGACAGCAACATGAAACATGGTATTCTAGTAGAGAATCAATACGAGGGACAGCACATGCAACATGAATTATTCTAGTAGAGATCAAATACGAGGGACAGCAACATGAACATGGTATTCTGTGATGGGAGAGCTACAGAGTGAGAATTTTCAGATGGAATTTAGCAGGTATAGGTGTGTCTGTGACGGCCATTACAGCGAGAAGGGGGGCGTTCCTGCATCTGCAGGAACCCGTCTTTTATACTTCTATCTGTCCATTTTTAAATTGGGACAGGCGGGAGGCGGGGGCGCTCCTGTACAGTAGTGGCACAATGCTTCCCATCATGAGGAGGAAAATTATGTGGATATATTGAAGCAACATCTTAAGACATCAGTCAGGAGTTAAACATTGGTTGCAAAATGGGTCTTCCAAATGGACAATGACCCAAGCATACTTCCCAAAGTTGTGTTGCAAAATGGCTTAAGGACAACACAAAGTCAAGGATTGGAGTGCCATCACAAGCCCTGACCTCAATCCCATTGAAAATTTGTGGGCAGAACTGAAAAAGCGTGTGCGAGCACAAGGTGGCCTACAAACCTGACTCAGTTACACCAGCTCTTCCAGGAGGAATGGGCCAACATTCACCCAACTTATTGTGGGAAGCTTGTGGAAGGCTACCCGAAACGTTTAACCCAAGTTAAACAATTTAAAGGCAATGCTACCAAATACTAATTGAGTGTATGTAAACTTCTGACCCACTGGGAATGTGATGAAAGAAATCAAATCTGAAATAAAACATTCTCTCTACTATTATTCTGACATTTCACATTCTTAAAATAAAGTGGTGATCCTAACTGACCTAAGACAGGGGATTTTTACTAGGATTAAATGTCAGGAATTGTGGAAAACTGAGTTAAAATATATTTGGCTTGTCACGTTTTGACCATAGTTCTTGTGTGTTTCCTTGTTTTAGTGTTGGTCAGGACGTGAGCTGGTGGGCATTCTATGTTTTGTTGTTCTATGTGGGGATTGTCAATTGGCCTGATATGGTTCTCAATCAGAGGCAGGTGTTTGTCATTGTCTCTGATTGGGAACCATATTAAGGTAGCCCTGTTTGTGTGTGGGATTTGTGCGTGGTTGTTTTCTGTCTTTGTTCTCTGCACCAGATAGGACTGTTTCGGTTTTGCCACGTTTGTTATTTTGTATTTGTATAGTGTTCACGTTTATCGTCTGTCATTAAACATGTTGAGCACGAACTACGCTGCGTCTTGGTCCGATCCCTACTACACCTCCTCTTCAGACGAAGAGGAGGAAGGCTGCCCTTACATGGCTAAGGTGTATGTAAACTTCCGACTTCAACTGTAGATGGGAGGGGTTGAATGGAGCTGAAGGTTGGACTAATAACAACAAATAATAACAAGATAACTAATGTAAAACATACTGTGTCCATAAAACGTATATAGGTTAAGAACTTTTGTGAGAGCACAGTTTCAACGATATGGCATATTGAAATCAAACCGGAGAACATAAGAAATAGATGGGAGAGGTTGAGGGTAGAGGACAGGAGTAAAAACAACAAAATAAAACTATTGTAAAATAGACTGTGTCCATAAAATGTATATTGGTATGTATAAGCTGGAAGTGTTTTCATTCACTAGTTACTCCAATTAGGGTAGGGGTGGTAGGGTTAGAAAGTAATAAAAGGAAATATATATGTATATATACAGTGGGGAGAACAAGTATTTGATACACTGCCGATTTGCAGGTTTCATACTTAACCAATAGAATACCATGTTCATGTTGCTGTCCCTCGTATTGATCTCTACTAGAATACCATGTCCATGTTGCTGTCCCTCGTATTGATCTCTACTAGAATATCATGTTCATGCTGCTGTCCCAATCATCTCTTGTATGGGATCTCAACTCGCACATTATTTCCCATTGCTTCCAGCCTAACATTCAGTTTGGTACAGCGGGGGTTAATCATAATATGCATGCATCAACGTAATTACCATGGACATGCATACCAACCATTTTGTTTAGAAGGACAACCAGTCATTTTGCTTAGCAACTATGCAAAAATAATTAACACCGTATGTCCACCGGATGCGCATGCGTTGTCCTATGTCGTTTTTGCAGGATGTCTAGTCTGCAATTTCCGTGCTTTGCAAGGCTGCAGAAAGGTTTGCAGCCTGGAGAAGGTCATTTTTACTGTCTCTGGGTTCCCTTCTGTGTTCGACCAAAGAGCAGATTGCTACCGGGACCACAATGCTAAAAATGTTGCATGTAGACAGACGCATTACCGATACGATTGGATTACCTGATCAATTGAATATGAAATTATAAGCTGGAAAGTGAAAGCTAGGTGCTAGCAAATACTTAGCTAAACCATCTAGCAAAGTGGTTAGCTTTGTAGTTCAATAGCTAGCTAGCTAACTGGCTTGACTGTTAATTAACTTCTGTTTGTTCCACCGCATGGTAATGCAACACGCGAGTTGATAATATTGAACCGATGCGGTACACAGAACGCATCCGCAGCCTAGTGCGGCATCCCCAATGCAGTGTTGCGGACTGCGCCATTGAAACTGAATGTCTTCCGCGAGAACGCAAAGAGTTTGACGCATCTGGTAGACATGAGGATTAAGGACACGACTCTGTAGCAATATGACAAAAGTAACCTGATCTTTGTCTGGGCTATATCATCTGGTGGAAGAATGACCACACCCCTCTTCCCGCTCCACACCCCTCTTCCCCGCCCCACACCCCTCTTCCCTGCTCCACACGCCTCTTCCCCGCTCCCCCCCCTCTTCCCCGCTCCACACCCCTCTCCCCAGCCCCAACACCTCCTTCCCCGCTCCACAACCCCTCTTCCTGCTCCACACCCTCTTCACCGCCCCACACCCTCTTCCCCACTCCAATAACCCTCTTGCCTGTCCACACCCCTCTTTCCCGCCCCACATCCCGCTCTCTTGCTCCACTTCCTGCCATCACACCGCCACTTCCTTGCCCACTAACCTTCTTTCCCGACCCACACCCTCTTCCCGCCCACCCCTCTTCCGCGCCCACATCCGCTCTTCCCCGCGCCAACCTCTTACCACTCCACACCCCTCTTTCCCGCCCGCAACACCCCTCTTGCCCGCTCCACTTCCTGTCCCCACACCCCTCTTCTGCCCCACACCCTCTTCCCCGCGGCACACCCCTCCTCCCCGCGCCACACCCCTCTTCCCGCTCCACCACCCCTTTCCCCGCCCACAACCCTCTTCCCCGCTCCACACCCCTCTTCCTGCTCCACACCACCCTCTTCTCGCCCCACACCCCACTTCCCCGCGCCACACCCCTCTTCCCCGCCCACACCACTCTTCCCGCCCAACACCTCTTTCCCCGTCCACAACCCTCTTACCCGCGCACACACCCCTCTTCCCGCGCGCCACATCCCTCTTCCCCGCGCCAACACCTCTTCCCGCGCCACCCCCTCTTCCCCGCTCCACACCCCTCTTCCGCTCCACATCCTCTGCTTGCCTGGCGGGTGGCCGGTGTTCTTGTAGATCAGGGGGACGCCCATGTGGGAGTGGTGTGAATGGTGAGGTGTGAACCGACTGGAATCTCACACCACTGTTGGCAGGGAATATTCCCTGTTGGAGCACTCCCTGAGCTCTCGGGAGGGCCGTTTCCAAGGCCACAGGATTCGCGGTCTGAGAGGCTGCCCTTGCTAGCCTTGCAGAGCCAAAGGGGGTTGGCACTCCTCACAGTGGCCTGTCAGAAAGGGGGATGCAGTCTCTCTATCCATCCATCTATCTATTCGCATCCACACCAATCTATTCATCTTCATCAATCGGTCTCTCTATGCCGTCCCTCTCATCTACCTTTGCAGGTCAATGGGCAATGAGGCAGCAGACAATGCTTGGCAGTAGAGATCTGCACACAAAATGTTCTTTTTCTTTTCAGCTCTCATTCTCGTCCCTTGCCTCTCTCTCTCTCTCTCTCTCTTCTCATCTAATCCATCACTCTATCCATCTCAATGCAAGACACATGCATTGAAAAACAGTCCATGAATTCCTGACTTTCAGTCGGGTGTGTTTCGCGCAAGAGAGAAGGAAGGAAATTGTTAATAATGGCAAGTAGTGTTCTGTAATTCTAGTGTTTCTTTGAAATTAAATCATATGTTCGGTCAGGTTTGAACAAGAGCGAGTGAGAGAAGAGGCAAAGGGGTGGAAGACAGACACTAACTCTTTATTTGTGTTTCTTTTTGTGTGTGTGAATGTGTGTGCGAATGTGTGTGTGTTTAGTGAACTGGACCCTTGGCTGCCCACCTTGAGCCTTCCGCACCAAATGGACCGTCCAAATTGCCCTGTTGTCAGCTCATCAAAGGTCTGCGAGGGAATTACAAAAAACAAACAAATGCCGTTTCTATCTTTATCTAGCTGGGTCACGAAAGTAGGCAAGGAACTTTTCTCTCTCGACCTGGGACGGCCTGTTGATTCACGCATTAAGATTAACAAGACTTTGTATTTGAAGCATCGAGCCCCACATGTAGCTGTATTTGGTGTGTGTGTGTGTGTGGGTGTTGTGGATCTCTCTCAAT
>NW_019943971.1:14588-16281 GCF_002910315.2 Salvelinus sp. IW2-2015 | reverse complement strand
AAATTCTATCTTTTGGGAGGGGCAGAAAACAGTTTTTAACCAGCGATTGAGTTGTGAGACTCTGCTGTAGAGCTGGCCCCCGGGATGGGTTCAGTAATGCCTGGGCCACTTTGCTTCCGCAGCACCGACCAGTATCCAAGAATGTCAAGCCAGACGTGCTGGCACGCCGCTATAGCCCCGCCACTACACCCCCAGAAGCCAAGACTATTCTCCCATGCTCCAACATCATTAGCCCTCTGCTGYTCATCTTCTGTTGCCGCGTACCCTCTGTATACCTCCTACTTTTCAAATGTCTACAGTTAAACTCATGTCTCACAGCCCTTTGTCGTCTGTTTCTGGGCCTCATCTCTGAGTTCCAACGCCGGAACCCCGGTCAACCAGGTATGCTCCCAGGTAGGACGCCAGGTGGCGCCCCTAGGTGGGGGGGTACTGTCACGCCCAGATCTGTTTCACCTGTCTTTGTGTTTGTCTCCACCCTCCTCCACGTGTCGCCCATCGTTCCCATTATCCCCTGTGTATTTATACCTGTGTTCTCTGTTTGTCTGTTGCCAGTTTGTTTTGTTCGTAGAACCTACCAGCATTTGTTTCCCTGTTCCTGCCTGTTTCTTGCTCCTGTTTGGTCTTTCCCTGTTTTTGACCCCTGCCTGCCCTGACCCTGAGACTGCCTGCCGTTCTGGACCCTTACACCCTCTCTGGATTATTGACCCCTGCCTGCCTTGCCCTGTCGTTTGCCTGCCCCTGTTTAAGGAATAAACTTTTGTTTATTCAACACTGTCTGCATCTGGGTCATACCTTAAACGTTATAAGTCTCTTCTATTTGGTGTCTTTTAGTATTGGTTTATTTGCAGGATGTCACGACTTCCACCGAAGGTGGCTCCTCTCCCTGTTTGGGTGGCGCTCGGCGGTCGTCGTCACCGGTCTACTAGCTGGTCAAGCCTTCGTAGACAAGATTTTTAGGGACCTGCACGGGCAGGGTGTGGTGGTTTATATCGATGACATTCTGATTTATTCCACCACACGCGGGCATGTGTCTCTGGTGCGCAGGGTACTTGTGCGACTGTTGGAGCATGACCTGTACGTCAAGGCTGAGAATTGTGTGTTCTCCAAACAAGCCGTCTCTTTCCTGGGGTATCGCATTTCCACATCTGGTGTGGTGATGGAGTGTGACCGCGTTGCAGCCGTGCGTAATTGGCCGACTCCGACCACGGTAAAGGAGGTGCAGCGGGTCTTAGGGTCTGCCAATCACTACCGGAGGTTTATCCGGGGTTTTGGCCAGGTGGCTGCTCCCATTACCTCACTGCTGAAGGGGGGGGTCGGTGCGTTTGCGGTGGTCAATGGAGGCGGGCAGAGCATTTAGTCKTCTGAAGGCGCTGTTTACCGATGCTCCCGTATTGGCGCATCCGGACCCATCTTTGGCATTCATGGTGGAGGTGGACRCGTCCGGGGCTGGGGTTGGAGCCGTGCTATCACAACGCTCGGGCACGCCACCGAAGCTTCGCCCCTGCGCTTTTTTTTCGAGGAAGCTCAGTCCGGTGGAGCGAAACTATGACGTGGGGGACCGGGAGTTGCTGGCTGTGATAAAAGCTCTGAAGGTGCGGAGACATTGGCTTGAGGGGGYTAAACACCCTTTTCTCATCTGGACTGACCACTGTAATCTGGAGTACATCCGGGCAGCGAGGAGACTGAATCCTCG
>NW_019943971.1:3628-12025 GCF_002910315.2 Salvelinus sp. IW2-2015 | reverse complement strand
GGGCATGGACCTGGAAAGTATGACAGAACTCTTTGCAGGACATCTCTGCAGTAGATTACAACTCCTCTCTTTTTGACAGTTCTATCTTGACGGAAAATGTTGTGGTTGAGGATAGCATTTTTGATAGCAATTTCAGCATTTTTGGTTGCCTTCCTAAGCCAGGATTCAGACACGGCAAGGACATCAAGGTTGGCGGAGTGTGCTAAAGCAGTGAGTAAAACAAACTTAGGGAGGAGGCTTCTGATGTTATCATGCATGAAACCAAGGCTTTTTTGATTACAGAAGTCAACAAATGAGAGTGCCTGGAGACAGACAGGGCCTGGGATAACCTCTACATCACCCGAGGAACAGAGGAGTAGGATGAGGGTACGGCTAAAGGCTATCAGAACTGGTCGTCTAGTGCGTTTGGAACAGAGAATGAAAGGAGCAGATTTCTGGGCGTGGTAGGATAGATTCAAGGCATAATGTACAGACAGGGGTATGGTAGGGTGTGGGTACAGTGGAGCAAACCTAGGCATTGAGTGACGATAAGAGAGGTTGCATCTCTGGAGGCACTAGTTATGCTAGGTGAGGTCACCGCATGTGTGGGAGGTGGTACAAAAGAGCTCTCTGAGCCATGTTGAGTGGGACTAGGGGCTCTGCAGTAAAATAAAACAATGATAACTACCCTAAACAACAGTATACAAGGCATGTTGACATTAGAGAGAGACAAAGCGAGGCATAAAGTAATCACAGGTGTTGATTGGGAGAGCTAGCTAAGACAACAACGGCTAAGACAACAACAGTTAATCAGCTAAGACAACAGGTAAAATGGCAATGAATGGGCAGAGAGAGTCAGTTAACTTCTTTAGTATAGGGGGCAGCATTTTCACTTTTGGATGAATTTCGTGCCCATACTGAACTGCCCCCTACTCTGTCCCACATGCTAATATATGCATGTTATTATTACTATTGGATAGAAAACACTCTGAAGTTTCTAAAACTGTTTGAATGATGTCTGTGAGTATAACAGAACTCATATGGCAGGCAAAAACCGGAGAAAAAAATCCAAACAGGAAGTGAAAATTCTGTGACTGGTCGTTGTTAAAGTCATCGCCTATTCAATTCCCTGTAATATATGGATCTGTTTGCACTTCATACGCCTTCCACTAGATGTCAACAGTCAGTAGAACGTGGAATGAAGCTTATGCTGTGTTGTGGGACCGGATGGGAATGAGTCAGTGGTCTGGCAGATTGCCAATTCCTGGTCACGCGCTTTCCTCATTATATCGTCTTGCGTTTTCCATTACTTATAGAGACTGAAAAGAATTCTCCGGTTCAAATCAAATCAAATTTTATTTGTCACATACACATGGTTAGCAGATGTTAATGCGAGTGTAGCGAAATGCTGTGCTTCTAGTTCCGACAATGCAGTAATAACCAACAAGTAATCTAACCTAACAATTCCACAACTACTACCTTATACACACAAAGTGTAAAGGGATAAAGAATATGTACATAAAGATATAGAATGAGTGATGGTACAGAACGGCATAGGCAAGATGCAGTAGATGGTATAGAGTACAGTATATACATATGAGATGAGTAATGTAGGGTATGTAAACATAAAGTGGCTAGTTTAAAGTGGCTAGTGATACATGTATTACATAAAGATGGCAAGATGCAGTAGATGATATAGAGTACAGTATATACAATATGAGATGGGTAATGTAGGTATGTAAACATATATTAAGTGGCATTGTTTAAAGTGGCTAGTGGACATTTTACATAATTTCCATCAATTCCCATTATTAAAGTGGCGGGAGTTGAGTCAGTATGTTGGCAGCGGCCGCTAAATGTTAGTGGTGGCTGTTAACAGTCTGATGGCCTTGAGATAGAAGCTGTTTTTTCAGTCTCTCGGTCCCTGCTTTGATGCACCGTACTGACCTCGCCTTCTGGATGATAGCGGGGTGAACAGGCAGTGGCTTGGGTGGTTGTTTTCCTTGATGATCTTTATGGCCTTCCTGTGACATCGGTGGTGTAGGTGTCCTGTAGGGCAGGTAGTTTGCTCCCGGTGATGCGTTCTGCATCTACTACCCTCTGGAGAGCCCTCTGGAGAGCCTTACGTTGTGGCGGAGCAGTTGCCTACCAGGCGGTGATACAGCCCGACAGGATGCTCTCGATTGTGCATCTGTAGAAGTTTGTGAGTGCTTTTGGTGACAAGCCGAATTTCTCAGCCTCCTGAGGTTGAAGAGGCGCTGCTGCGCCTTCTTCACAAACGTGTCTGTGTGGGTGGACCAATTCAGTTTGTCCGTGATGTGTACACCGAGGAACTTAAAACTTTCCACCTTCTCCACTACTGACCCGTCGATGTGTGATAGGGGGGTGCTCCCTCTGCTGTCTCCTGGAAGTCCACAATCATCTCCTTTTTTGTTGACGTTGAGTGTGAGGTTATTTTCCTGACACCACACTCCGAGGCCCTCACCTCCTTCCTGTAGGCCGTCTCGTCGTTGTTGGTAATCAAGCCTACCACTGTAGTGTCATCCACAAACTTGATGATTGAGTTGCATGGCCACGCAGTCGTGGGTGAACAGGGAGTACAGGAGAGGGCTCAGAACGCACCCTTGTGGGGCCCCAGTGTTGAGGGATCAGCGGGGTGGAGATGTTGTTACCTACCCTCACCACCTGGGGGCGGCCCGTCAGGAAGTCCAGGACCCAGTTGCCACGGGCGGGGTCGAACCCAGGGTCTCGAGCTTGATGACGACTTTGGAGGGTACTATGGTGTTAAATGCTGAGCTGTAGTCGATGAACAGCATTCTCACATAGGTATTTCCTCTTTTCCAGATGGGTTAGGCAGTGTGCAGTGTGGTTGCGATTGCGTCGTCTGTGGACCTATTGGGTCGGTAAGCAAATTGGAGTGGGTCTAGGGTGTCCGGTAGGGTGGAGGTGATATGGTCCTTGACTAGTCTCTCAAAGCACTTCATGATGACGGAAGTGAGTGCTACGGTGCGGTAGTCGTTTAGCTCAGTTACCTTAGCCTTCTTGGGAACAGGAACAATGGTGGCCCTCTTGAAGCATGTGGGAACAGCAGACTGGGATAAGGATTGATTGAATATGTCCGTAAAACACACCAGCCAGCTGGTCTGCGCATGCTCTGAGGACGCGGCTGGGAATGCCGTCTGGGCCTGCAGCCTTGCGAGGGTTAACACGTTTAAATGTTTTACTCACCTCGGCTGCAGTGAAGGAGAGCCCGCAGGTTTTGGTAGCGGGCCGTGTCAGTGGCACTGTATTGTCCTCAAAGCGAGCAAAAAAGTTATTTAGCCTGTCTGGGAGGAAGACATCCTGGTCCGCGACGGGGCTGGTTTTCTTTTTGTAATCCGGGATTGACTGTAGACCCTGCCACATACCTCGTGTCTGAGCTGTTGAATTGCGACTCTATTTTGTCTCTGTACTGGGACTTAGCTTGTTTGATTGCCTTGCGGGAGAGAATAGCTACACTGTTTGTATTCGGTCATGTTTCCGGTCACCTTGCCCTGGTTAAAAGCAGTGGTTCGCGCTTTCAGTTTCACGCGAATGCTGCCGTCAATCCACGGTTTCTGGTTTGGGAATGTTTTAATCGTTGCTGTGGGTACGACATCGTCAATGCACTTTCTAATGAACTCGCTCACCGAATCAGCATATTCGTCAATGTTGTTGTTGACGCAATGCGGAACATATTCCAATCCGCGTGATCGAAACAGTCTTGAAGCGTGGAATCAGATTGGTCGACCACGTTGAACAGACCTGAGCGCGGGAGCTTGTTGTTTTAGTTCTGTTTGTAGGCTGGAAGCAACAAAATGGAGTCGTGGTCAGCTTTTCCGAAAGGAGGGCGGGGAGGCCTTATATGCGTCGCGGAAGTTAGTATAACAATGACCAAGGTTTTACCAGCCCTGGTAGCACAATCGATATGCTGAAGAATTTAGGGTATTTGTTTTTAGATTAGCCTCGTTAAAATCCCCAGCTACGATGAATGCAGCCTCAGGGTGTATGGGTTCCAGTTTACAAAGAGTCAGATAAAGTTGTTCAGGGCCATCGATGTGTCTGCTTGGGGGGAATATATACGGCTGTGATTATAATCGAAGAGAATTCCTTGGTAGATAATGCGGTCGACATTGATTGTGAGGAGTTCTAGATCAGGTGAACAGAATGACTTGAGTTCCTGTATGTTGTTATGATCACACCGTCTCGTTAATCATAAGGCATACACCCCCGCCCCTCTTCTTACCAGAAAGATGTAGTTTCTGTCGGCGCGAGCGTGAAGAAACCAGCTGGCTGCACCGACTCCGTTAGCATCTCTTGAGTTAGCCATGTTTCCGTGAAGCAGAGAACGTTACAATCCCTGATGTCTCTCTGGAATGTTACCCGTGCTCGGATTTCATCAACCTTATTGTCAAGAGACTGGACATTGGCGAGTAGTATGCTAGGGAGTGGAGCGCGATGTGCCCGTCTCCGAAGCCTGACCAGGAGACCGCTACGTTTTCCCCTTTTACGGCGTCGCATAGGGTCGCCGGCTGGGATCAGATCCATTGTATTGGGTGGAAGGCAAAACACTGGATCCGTTTCGGGAAAGTCATATTCCTGGTTGGAACGATGTGAGTTGACGTTAATCTTATATTCAGTAGTTCCTCCCGACTGTATGTAATGAAACTAAGATTACCTGGGGTACCAATGTAAGGAATAACACATAAAAAAACAAAATACTGCATATTTTCCAAGGAACGCGAAGCGAGGCGGCCATCTGGGTCGGCGCCGGTCCAATTTTTTGGACCGGTTGGAACCTTATTGGATATAAATGATAACAACATCCTGAAGATTGATTCTCTACTAGTTTGACCAGTTTATTCGACCTGGAAATAACTTTGAAGTTTTCGTCCGAGTTCGCCTGGACCGGCGCCAGCGTTTGGACACTGAATAAACGTGCTAGCAAAATTAGCTAATTGGACACTAGTAATGGACATTATCGAACAAAACAACGATTTGTGGAACTAGGATTCCTGGCACTGCATTCTGATGAAAGATCATCAAAGGTAAGGGAATATTTATGATGTAATTTCGTATTTCTGTTGACTCCAACATGGCGGAGAAATGTTGTGTATTTCTGAGCGCGTCTCAGATTATTGCATGGTATGCTTTTTCCTAAAGTTAAAAAAAATCTGACACAGCGGTTGCATTAGAAACCAGTGAATCTTTAATTATATGTAAAACATGTATCTTTCATCAAAGTTTATGATGAGTATTTCTGTTATTTGACGTGGCTCTCTGTAATTACTCCGGATATTTTGGAGGCATTTGAACATGGCGCCAATGTAAACCGAGATTTGTGGATATAAATATGCACATTATCGAACAAAACATAAATGTATTGTGTAACATGATGTCATATGATGAAGATGTTCAATGGTTAGTGATTAATTTTATCTCTATTTCTGGATTATGTTACTACTATCTTTTGCTGGGAAAATGGCTGTGTTTTTCTGTGGCTATGTACTGAGCTAACATAATTGCTTGGTGTGCTTTCCCCGTAAATCCTTTTTGAAATCAGACATGTTGGCTGGATTCACAACATGTATAGCTTTAATTTGGTGTCTTTCATGTGTGATTTCATGAAAGATTGATTTTTATAGTAATATATTTGAATTTGGCGTGCTACATTTTTCTGGATTTTGGCCAAGTGGGACGTTAGCGTCCCACATATCCTAGAGAAGTTAACTACACACAGGGCCTGAGAACGAGGCTGGGGCCGACAGATAAACAAAATGGAGACACGTCATTAATTAACAATCCAGCAGCATCAGCTATGAAGCCAAGTGATCATAGGGTCCAGTGAACAGGAATATATGAAACAGGGAAGCCGCTAGGTAGTCGTTACTATGCTAGCCGGGAGATGCGCCTAGCTCGAGGCTAACTGGCGCTAGCTTCGGGACAAGGGCGTCACCGACGTCTGGCAAAGGCCGGTTGAGGGTACATCGGACGGAATTACGTCGGCAGACCAGTCGTGATGGATCGGCTGGGCTCCGTGTTGACAAAGGGTCCAGGCCAATTGGCAAAAGAGGTATTGTAGCTGTAGTAATTTTCTTTGCTAGACGGGAGATGCACCTGGCTCGAGGCTAACTGGTGCTATCTTCGGGACAAGGGCGTTAGTCACTATAGCCACTCCGGTGCAAAGGTCCAGAGCTTACGGCAGGAATCCGGTGATGTAATGGCTTCTAGTCGTCTTAGTGAAGAGTCTGGGAGGCATCAGCTGTGTAGCCGAGTGATCATAGGGTCCACTGAGCAGGCTGGGAGATGGGCCTGGCTCAAGGCTAGCTTCGGGGCTGGGCCACTCAGTGGCAGCTAGCTAGCTGCGATTATCCGGTGTAATGGTCCAGAGCTTATGGCAGGAATACGGTGATGTAGTGGAGAAAAACAGTCCGATATGCTCAGGGTTGATATTGCGCTGTGCAGACTGACTAAAAGCGGCTGGTGTCTGAGCTAAAAAGGTAAAGGCCACTAGCAGTGGCTAACAATGACTAAATAGCTAGTAGCTCATTAGCTGGTTAGCTTCTGATGGCTAGGTTCTGATGGCTAGCTTCTGATGGAGGTTCTAGCTATAATATCTATAAAATAGCGATCCGTATCACATTGGGTGAGGCGGGTTGCCGGAAGGTATATTTAATTTAAACATGGAAAAAGATATTGAAATATTTTGCAATATGTACAAAAAGTGACAAAAAAACATAACATTTACAACAACAAACACGTCATACTGCTACGCCATCTTGGATTGCAAGGTGACCCAGTTAAAAAACATTGGATATAGCAAACTCTGAAATTTAGCATTTCTGTGCCCATGAAATCTGTATTCCCAGCGTAGCATAAGGAGCTACTAAATGATACGTAGTTCGAGAGCATTTCAGAATACAAAAAAAACTGTCCCACAGCAAGATCCCTTATTTAAGTTGAAGTTCATCATATGACGTTATGACTATAACTACTGTTCCCTGAAGGAGGGAAACTAGGTACAACATACTATTAAATCTACATGTTATGACGATAACTACTGTTCCCTGAAGGAGGGAAACAAGGTACAACAGACTATTAAATCTACATGTTATGACGATAACTACTGTTCCATGAAGGAGGGAAACTAGGTACAAGATACTATTAAATCCACGCCTCGCTGGAAGCCCCGCCTTCCACAGGTGATGAGCGTGAGGCGCGGTTTTATTCCTTAAATTTAATACCACTCTTCACCAACCCAGGAAGGGGTGGGGCCAAACAGGTGTTGTACCTCGTTTCCCTCCTTCAGGGAACAGTAATTTTAGTGTTAGGTTCTAATTTTTCAGAGTAAATAACTCATGGACACTAGAGAAGCTTAACCAAGTTTAATTCTTCCCAAAGGGTCGTTACAGCTGTAATTCAGACAAAAACATTTTCTCACCATCACAAGTATATACAGTGGGGAGAACAACTATTTGATACACTGCCGATTTCGCAGGTTTTCCTACTTACAAAGCATGTAGAGGTCTGTAATTTTTATCATAGGTACACTTCAACTGTGAGAGATGGAATCTAAAACAAAAATCCAGAAAATCACATTGTATGATTTTTAAGTAATTCATTTGCATTTTAAGTATTTGACATAAGTATTTGATACATCAGAAAAGCAGAACTTAATATTTGGTACAGAAACCTTTGTTTGCAATTACAGAGATCATACGTTTTCTGTTCTGTAGTTATTGACCAGGTTGCACACACTGCAGCAGGGATTTTGGCCCACTCCTCCATACAGACCTTCTCCAGATCCTTCAGGTTTCAGGGCTGGCGCTGGGCAATACGGACTTTCAGTCCCTCCAAAGATTTTCTATTGGGTTCAGGTCTGGAGACTGGCTGGCAACTCCAGGACCTTGAGATGCTTCTTACGGAGCCAATCCTTAGTTGCCCTGGCTGTGTGTTTCGGGTCGTTGTCATGCTGGAAGACCACGCCACGACCCATCTTCAATGCTCTTACTGAGGGAAGGAGGTTGTTGACCAAGATCTCGCGATACATGGCCCCATCCATCCTCCCCTCAACACAGTGGCAGTCATCCTGTCCCCTTTGCAGAAAGCATCCTAAAGAATGATGTTTCCACCTCCATGCTCGGTTGGAATGGTGTTCTTGGGTTGTACTCATCCTTCTTCTTCCTCCAAACACGGCGAGTGGAGTTTAGACCAAAAAGCTCTATTTTGTCTCATCAGACCGCATGACCTTCTCCCATTCCTCCACTGGATCATCCAAATGGTCATTGGCAAACTTCAGACGGGCCTGGACATGCGCTGGCTTGAGCAGGGGACCTTGCGTGCGCTGCAGGATTTTAATCCATGACGGGCCGTAGTGTGTTACTAATGGTTTTCTTTGAG
>NW_019943971.1:0-2699 GCF_002910315.2 Salvelinus sp. IW2-2015 | reverse complement strand
CCTCTTCTTCACTGACGTTGGGGCTGCTATCTTTCACCTCCATGGCTGTTAGCTAGCTACCTACAAATGCATTTGGAGTTTGTTTTTTACAGTGATAAATACATCAAGATAGCTAGCTAATATGAAGTTAGGTAGCTGATGATATTTAATTCACTTAGCTATCTATCTATACAGTATTTGAAGTTGGCTAGATAGCTAGCTAACCAACTAGATTTGAGTTAGCCTGCACTGTAGCTAGTTAGCTAATAATACATTGTTGTTTTTTTACATTTTCAAAATCTATTTACATACTTGAATAGGTTCTCCCAGCCATGTGGACAACTGGAAACAGGGCAGCAAAGTTTGTCACCAGAGCGTTTTAGAGGATATTACTATTGAACTATGTACCCATTTAATAACCAGACCTTCATACAAACTTGCTCTGCTGAATTCTTGACGGAGTCACAACYGGCGGCCTAAGCGGCACACAGCAATTTACCGCTATTTATCTAGTGTACATTCACCCTCAGTCACCTTGTCCTAGAGAGATTTACATGGTTATCAAAACGTCACACCAGGGTGAGCCTAAACAAAACACAGCCCTATGGTGAAAATGAATGGTGGAAAAACGATGTGAACCATTTCCCTGTTTGACCTCTAGTTGTTATGGCTCTACAGCGCCCCACAGTGGACGGGTCACAATATGTTACATTGATAAAGCAGACTTTATTTAACCTCCATGACATATTGACGTTGTAGATTGCAGCGGTATATAGTATGTATTTAGGATGTTTTCAGCGTGTTTTTAACCCTTTCAGACAATGGATTAATCGCAATTTTAAAAAACAGTACACTAACATTACACTAAGTAAACTCAATTTTGACAGTCCAAACAAAAACACACATTCTCAGTCAAAAACACAAGTCAGAACACAGCCTCTCTATTCTCTCATATGTTTTCAGGTACTCTGACTGGGAAAATGTCTTTCCACAATGAGAGCAGTGGTATGTCTTCTCCTCCTGTGTATTTGTATGTATTCTTTCATGCTCTTTCAGGTACCTTAACCGGGTAAATCTCTTTCCACACTGGGAGCAGCGGTACATCTTCTTACCTGTGTGTGTTCTCTCATGCTGGTTCAGGTTTCCTAACTGGGCAAAATGCTTTCCACAATGGGAACATTGGTAAGGCTTTTCTCCTGTGTGTATTCTCTCGTGCTCCTTCAGGCTCCCTAACTGGGTACAACTCTTTCCACAATGGGAACATTCGAAAGGCTTTTCTCCTGTGTGTATCCTCTCATGCCTTTCCACGCTCCCTAACCACCTAAAACTCTTTCCACCCAAGGAGCAGTGGTAAGGCTTCTCTTCTGTGTGTATTCTCTTATGTGTTTTCAGGCTCCCTAACTGAGTACAACTCTTTCCACTCTTGGGAGCAGTGATGTCGTCCTGCTGGTTTGGACGTCTCAGGGTCTGGTTCTCCTGAAGGACTCTTCCTGCTGTCCAAAGGAGAGTCTCGTGTCTCTCCTGTCAAAGACAAACATATTATTTAATTTAACAGAGACCTGAATGAATCCTCGACATGATAAAACGTCCTATGACGTTTAATCTATACTAGATCCCTCAATCAACCTGAAGTCAGTTTTCACAAGTATTATAAAACCGACTTCAAAATGCAGGTTTCTGTGTGCTTCTTAGGATGTCCAGGCAGGTGATTCACTTCTAACTTAAGTCTTGCAGGTGTTTACATGGTTTGACACATCTGCCAGGTGATCCACTTCTAACTTAAGTCTTGCAGGTGTTTACATGGTTTGATCTGCCAGGGGATCTAAAATCAGTACCAGCGTATTATTATCACTTTGTTGTACTTTTACCCCTTTTTCGTGAAATCCAATTGTAACTCCTCTACGGACTCAGGGGAGAGGCGAAGGTCGAGAGCCATGCATCCTCCGAAACACGACCCTGCCAAGCCACACTGCACTTCTTGACACACTGCTCGCTTAACCCCAATGTGTCGGAGGAAACACCGTCCAGCTGGCGACCGAAGTCAGCGTGCATGCGCCTGGCTGCCACAAGGAGTCGCTAGAGCGCGATGGGACAAGGACATCCCCCGGCCAAACCCTCCCCTAACCTGGACAATGCTGGGACAATTGTGCGCCGCCCCTATGAGACTCCCGAGGCGGTTGTGATACAGCCTGGATTAGAACCAGGGATTGTAGTGACGCCTCTTGCACTGAGATGCAGTGGTTTAGGCCACTTGCAGTGGCTTACTGCCCCACTTGGGAGGCTTAAATAATTATATTCCGGAGTTGACATCGTTCTGATATTTCTTCATTTCTAAGCGGCATCTAGTCCATCTGCTGACTGGACGCAGTTCAGGAAAATGTATAAATATTTTTCTGACAAAAAGTTAAAGGGTAGGAAGCATGAGTTTTAACTCACCAGTGTAACAACACAGTGTGGTTAAAGACTTAGTAACTTAGTTGTAGCCATGATTTGGTTACCTATGAGTACAAACATTTATGTCTCTGTTTTAAATTTACAAAATTAATTAATACATTTTAAATGGTTAAATGTTTTCTTTACTCAAGTATGACAATTGGGTACTTTTTACACCACTGTATTTTTATAACGATCACTTGCGTCATGCAGCCTTTCCTCTGGGTAACCCCGCTGTCTGAAACGCTCATCCAGCCATTCCTCTGGGTAACCCCGCTGTCTGAAAC